>NW_023396689.1:1329616-1512116 GCF_011125445.2 Fundulus heteroclitus | reverse complement strand
TGTTAAATTCTTTTTGTCATGAAAGTGGGGCATGTTGGGTATCTGGCAATCCGGCTTGAGGAGAGGATCACAAAGAACCAAGTTTGAGCTGGCTGCCTCCTTCCTACGAGGACTTATGACCGTTTTTTATGGTCAAATTTTGACAATTTTTGCATATCTCCAGAACCGTAAGTCGTAGAGGACATGGGGACACTTCCAGCGTGTCCGGAGACCCCAAAAATGGGGAGGCGGAGCTTACTTCCATCCCTCTATCTGCTTTCATTTTTTGTCAAAATTCATTTTTTATGGTCAAGACGTGGTTGTTATCCTATAACCTAACCCTAACCCTAACCCTAACCCTAACCCTAACCCTAACCCTAACCCTAACCCTAACCCTAACCCTAACCCTAACCCTAACCCTAACCCTAACCCTAACCCTAACCCTAACCCTAACCCTAACCCCTAACCCTAACCCCTAACCCTAACCCTGACCCAGACCCTATCCAGACCTTAACCACTCCCACCTGTGACGTCATCCAGGACCTATTCCAAACGACTCAGGACACTCCAAAACGCACTCTAGTAAAGTTCCTCAAACCACCTCCAACCACCCACACTTTGTCAAAAAAATGACCCAAGTCTCACCATGTTAAATTCTTTTTGTCATGAAAGTGGGGCATGTTGGGTATCTGGCAATCCGGCTTGAGGAGAGGATCACAAAGAACCAAGTTTGAGCTGGCTGCCTCCTTCCTACGAGGACTTATGACCGTTTTTTATGGTCAAATTTTGACAATTTTTGCATATCTCCAGAACCGTAAGTCGTAGAGACATGGGGACACTTCCAGCGTGTCCGGAGACCCCAAAAATGGGGAGGCGGAGCTTACTTCCATCCCTCTATCTGCTTTCATTTTTTGTCAAAATTCATTTTTTATGGTCAAGACGTGGTTGTTATCCTATAACCTAACCCTAACCCTAACCCTAACCCTAACCCTAACCCTAACCCTAACCCTAACCCTAACCCTAACCCTAACCCTAACCCTAACCCTAACCCTAACCCTAACCCTAACCTATTCCAAACGACTCAGGACACTCCAAAACGCACTCTAGTAAAGTTCCTCAAACCACCTCCAACCACCCACACTTTGTCAAAAAAATGACCCAAGTCTCACCATGTTAAATTCTTTTTGTCATGAAAGTGGGGCATGTTGGGTATCTGGCAATCCGGCTTGAGGAGAGGATCACAAAGAACCAAGTTTGAGCTGGCTGCCTCCTTCCTACGAGGACTTATGACCGTTTTTTATGGTCAAATTTTGACAATTTTTGCATATCTCCAGAACCGTAAGTCGTAGAGACATGGGGACACTTCCAGCGTGTCCGGAGACCCCAAAAATGGGGAGGCGGAGCTTACTTCCATCCCTCTATCTGCTTTCATTTTTTGTCAAAATTCATTTTTTATGGTCAAGACGTGGTTGTTATCCTATAACCTAACCCTAACCCTAACCCTAACCCTAACCCTAACCCTAACCCTAACCCTAACCCTAACCCTAACCCTAACCCTAACCCTAACCCTAACCCTAACCCTAACCCTAACCCTAACCCTAACCCTAACCCTAACCCTAACCCTAACCCTAACCCTAACCCTAACCCTAACCCTAACCCTAACCCTAACCCTAACCCTAACCCTAACCCTAACCCCTAACCCCTAACCCTAACCCCTAACCCTAACCCTGACCCAGACCCTGACCCAGACCCTATCCAGACCTTAACCACTCCCACCTGTGACGTCATCCAGGACCTATTCCAAACGACTCAGGACACTCCAAAACGCACTCTAGTAAAGTTCCTCAAACCACCTCCAACCACCCACACTTTGTCAAAAAAATGACCCAAGTCTCACCATGTTAAATTCTTTTTGTCATGAAAGTGGGGCATGTTGGGTATCTGGCAATCCGGCTTGAGGAGAGGATCACAAAGAACCAAGTTTGAGCTGGCTGCCTCCTTCCTACGAGGACTTATGACCGTTTTTTATGGTCAAATTTTGACAATTTTTGCATATCTCCAGAACCGTAAGTCGTAGAGACATGGGGACACTTCCAGCGTGTCCGGAGACCCCAAAAATGGGGAGGCGGAGCTTACTTCCATCCCTCTATCTGCTTTCATTTTTTGTCAAAATTCATTTTTTATGGTCAAGACGTGGTTGTTATCCTATAACCTAACCCTAACCCTAACCCTAACCCTAACCCTAACCCTAACCCTAACCCTAACCCTAACCCTAACCCTAACCCTAACCCTAACCCTAACCCTAACCCTAACCCTAACCCTAACCCTAACCCTAACCCCTAACCCTAACCCCTAACCCTAACCCTGACCCAGACCCTATCCAGACCTTAACCACTCCCACCTGTGACGTCATCCAGGACCTATTCCAAACGACTCAGGACACTCCAAAACGCACTCTAGTAAAGTTCCTCAAACCACCTCCAACCACCCACACTTTGTCAAAAAAATGACCCAAGTCTCACCATGTTAAATTCTTTTTGTCATGAAAGTGGGGCATGTTGGGTATCTGGCAATCCGGCTTGAGGAGAGGATCACAAAGAACCAAGTTTGAGCTGGCTGCCTCCTTCCTACGAGGACTTATGACCGTTTTTTATGGTCAAATTTTGACAATTTTTGCATATCTCCAGAACCGTAAGTCGTAGAGACATGGGGACACTTCCAGCGTGTCCGGAGACCCCAAAAATGGGGAGGCGGAGCTTACTTCCATCCCTCTATCTGCTTTCATTTTTTGTCAAAATTCATTTTTTATGGTCAAGACGTGGTTGTTATCCTATAACCTAACCCTAACCCTAACCCTAACCCTAACCCTAACCCTAACCCTAACCCTAACCCTAACCCTAACCCTAACCCTAACCCTAACCCTAACCCTAACCCTAACCCTAACCCTAACCCCTAACCCCTAACCCTAACCCCTAACCCTAACCCTGACCCAGACCCTGACCCAGACCCTATCCAGACCTTAACCACTCCCACCTGTGACGTCATCCAGGACCTATTCCAAACGACTCAGGACACTCCAAAACGCACTCTAGTAAAGTTCCTCAAACCACCTCCAACCACCCACACTTTGTCAAAAAAATGACCCAAGTCTCACCATGTTAAATTCTTTTTGTCATGAAAGTGGGGCATGTTGGGTATCTGGCAATCCGGCTTGAGGAGAGGATCACAAAGAACCAAGTTTGAGCTGGCTGCCTCCTTCCTACGAGGACTTATGACCGTTTTTTATGGTCAAATTTTGACAATTTTTGCATATCTCCAGAACCGTAAGTCGTAGAGACATGGGGACACTTCCAGCGTGTCCGGAGACCCCAAAAATGGGGAGGCGGAGCTTACTTCCATCCCTCTATCTGCTTTCATTTTTTGTCAAAATTCATTTTTTATGGTCAAGACGTGGTTGTTATCCTATAACCTAACCCTAACCCTAACCCTAACCCTAACCCTAACCCTAACCCTAACCCTAACCCTAACCCTAACCCTAACCCTAACCCTAACCCTAACCCTAACCCTAACCCTAACCCTAACCCTAACCCTAACCCCTAACCCTAACCCCTAACCCTAACCCTGACCCAGACCCTATCCAGACCTTAACCACTCCCACCTGTGACGTCATCCAGGACCTATTCCAAACGACTCAGGACACTCCAAAACGCACTCTAGTAAAGTTCCTCAAACCACCTCCAACCACCCACACTTTGTCAAAAAATGACCCAAGTCTCACCATGTTAAATTCTTTTTGTCATGAAAGTGGGGCATGTTGGGTATCTGGCAATCCGGCTTGAGGAGAGGATCACAAAGAACCAAGTTTGAGCTGGCTGCCTCCTTCCTACGAGGACTTATGACCGTTTTTTATGGTCAAATTTTGACAATTTTTGCATATCTCCAGAACCGTAAGTCGTAGAGACATGGGGACACTTCCAGCGTGTCCGGAGACCCCAAAAATGGGGAGGCGGAGCTTACTTCCATCCCTCTATCTGCTTTCATTTTTTGTCAAAATTCATTTTTTATGGTCAAGACGTGGTTGTTATCCTATAACCTAACCCTAACCCTAACCCTAACCCTAACCCTAACCCTAACCCTAACCCTGAGCACGGGGAACCAACTCCCGTCTCGATACGACACTCCTACACTTAGGCCAAAAATGAATGGGAGTCTATGGCAGCTATAGGAAGGGGAGGGGCTACAGTCACCAAATTTGGTGACAAGGTGGGAGGTGCTGGGGGACGTATACACACCAAGTCTGGTGACTGTACACCTTATGGTTCGGGAGTTATTGAGAGTGTACCTGTTTTTCAAATGAATGGGAGTCAATGGCAGCTATGTCTTAGGAAGGAGCCACACCCACCAAACTTGGAGCGTTTGTAGGTCCCCCCCATGGGTCCCTCTGAGCCCAATATGGACCCTGTACCTCTTTCACTTTTTGAGTTATTGAGAGTGTACCATCGACTTTTCTGGTTTTCATCCCTTATCCTAACCCTAACCCTAACCCTAACCCTAACCCTAACCCTAACCCTAACCCTAACCCTAACCCTAACCCTAACCCACCAGTCCTCTTTTCATTTTCCCCTAACCCTAACCCTAACCCTAACCTCTTAGACTTTTGGAGTTATTTTGAATGAACAGACGATTTTTCTGGTTTTCATCCCTTATCCTAACCCTAACCCTAACCCTCGACCCTATTCTTATCTTTTTCTTTAGATATATTTCTCCTTTTTTTTGGACTGACTCATGGGACCTGCTCGGGTATTTGGAATTGCGGTATACGGAGTGTAGTAGGGTAGATATGTATGTAGGACCCTCTCTGCTGAGGGGATATTAATAATGTTTTTTTTGTGTATTCCATAGTAATGATGGCAGACGTTAGAATCCTATCGGAGTTCCAACGCTTGGTTCGTGCTTTCGCGCGCTTTATCAAAGCGCATCATCATCTCAAATACATCAACTGTCGGCCGGATAACCCCGTGCCGCAAGGCCTCAGCAAACTCGAAAAGAGTTTGATTGAAGGCGTTTTTCCGGCTTGTCCCTCCGGAGCAACAGACATCAAGAAAAAATACACCGCAATCAACTGGACTTATTCGACGATACAAAATTTGGAGGACCATTACAATGGTCTGATTGAGGAGGCGAGTGGGATTATTGTATCCTTGCCTCATGTGGATTGGGATAGAGCTTTGACGATCGCCAAGAAATGGGTCTCTAGGGACATTGCTAGATTGACACCCAGGACCTTGGAAGTAGCTCTAGGAAAATTGGAGGATCTGCGGAAGAATAGGGGCACGGAGGTCCCCAAGGAGAAGGGACCGTGTCCTCATTCTTCCCAATTGGGGCGGGAACCAGAGACTGCCAATTTGGTTCAAGGGCAGGTGGCGGGTCGCGTGGGGGTTTCACCTGGGGCTTCACCGATGGCGGTGGACTTTGAGTGAAGTCCTTTGCCCGTCAAGAAGCCTAGAGTGGCAGTGGCTGAAGTTGACGTGCCACCTGAAGCCACAGTAGTGGAGTTTCCGGACGAGGAGGACGATGTGGATGTTGTGTGGGACATAGCTGACGGGGATCTGTGGCTCACATCCGATGTACCCACAGAGCAACCTGCAGCGCCCTTGCCCCAGCGGGGCTTACAGCAGGGTAAAACACAACTTCCGGCTAAAAACACTGTTGGGGATTCTGAGGTTCAGTCGGATCAACTAACTCCGGGTGGGGGGTTGGATTGTTATATGCACCATCAACATGGTGGGAACAAATATAAGAACTGGACCTAAATAGCTAACAGGCCGATTTTGATTTTGGGAGATTCTAATTTATCGAGGTTGCCCCCGATTCAAGACCGGCGGGTTCAGGTTGACAGCTTCCCTGGAGCAACATTGGCTCAAGCCAGGCATTTGCTTAAGTACAACACGGCCACTTCTAGCTCGGTGCGTTCGGTTATATTGTCTTTTGGGATAAATAACAGGAACTGCAAGAGGCAAGTGCTTTTAAAGCAAGAGGTTAAAGGCCTTCGAGACGCTGCCGTTGCCACCTTCCCAGAGGCCGAGGTATTTTTTGTTTGCGTTAATATCCCGGATGGAATTACACCTAGGGAGAAGTCCACTTTAAGGACATTGAATTTTCTTATTAAAGACGGGGGTTTACATATACCACGTTTAGCGAAACCTAAGTTCAATACCGTGATGGCAAGTATTCACTGGACTCCGGAAACCGGCATGGCGATGTGGGACCATTGGAGGTCTTTTTTAAGCTCCAACCGCCTGCTGGGAAGAATCACGATGGAGGTTTAGGGGAGGTTGTCAACCTGTCTCGGTTTCTTTCTTTAAGCTCACATCAATTTTCGTTGCTTAGAAAAGGTTTATCATTTTCGCCTTATCCAACTTGTTTACATAATATCCGAGATTCTCTATTGGTTGATGTTTCTGAATACCACCGCCGTCTCAAGCTCAGGGTTTTTTTTGGGGCTGCAACAGCCACACCAGCAACCCCCTTTCTTTCACGGTCTGCTTGGGAACCCCCTGCCAGTAAAACACCACAGGTGTTACACCTTTTGTTTAAAAAGGACATCCAATCCATAAGGGGTTTATCTTATAACCGGGATAAACCGAATCTTACACCCTTAGAGGAAGAAGCTCTATCGCAACTTCAAAGGGATGCAACTATTGTCCTGAAACCAGCAGACAAAGGCAATGCGGTGGTCATTATGGATAAGATCGACTATATACAGGAAGGTTTAAGACAATTACGGGATACCACATACTATATATTATTAGAGAAACCACTGTTTCCAGAAACATCTAAAAAGATCCTTGGTATCTTTGAATCTTTACTACAACAAGGTTACATCTCACAAAAGCAATACAGCTACTTGGTGGGTCCTCAACCACCCCGTCCAAGGTACTTTTACTTGCTACCCAAAATACATAAGCCGTTGGACAAATGGATTGTGCCGCACCGTATGCCTCCGGGTCGTCCGATAGTCTCGGATTGCGGAAGTGAGAGCTACGGGGCGGCGGAATATTTGAACTTCTTCTTTTCTCCCTTATCGAAGCTACATCCCAGCTACATCAGAGACACACAACATTTCCTGGATAAGATCAGAAGTATTCGTATTAAGGAGCCTTGTTTTCTCTTCACCATGGACGTGGCCAGTCTCTATACCAACATAGAGATACCGTTGGGTATGGCGGCCATTGAACGTTGTTTGGAGAAACACCTGGTGGAAGGTCGACCTGATAAGGAGTTACTCCAATTACTACACCTGAACTTAACACTCAATGATTTTGAGTTTAACGGGAGATATTATCTTCAGGTCAAAGGCACAGCTATGGGGAAGAGGTTTGCCCCGGCGTACGCCAATATATACATGGCAGAATGGGAGCAGACAGCATTGCAGAAATGCAGAAAGTTACCTGAACATTATTTCCGTTATCTCGATGACATCTGGGGTGTTTGGACTCACTCAGAGGAGGACTTTTGGGACTTTGTGGGGGAGTTAAATAGCCATTGTGCTTCTATCAGAGTGGTAGCTATACTAAACAGAACCGCGGTTGACTTCCTAGATACCACTACTTTTAAAGGCCCTGATTTTGAACAAACAGGAACCCTGGACACCAAGGTTTTCTTTAAACCAACTGACACTCATGCTCTTCTTCACAAGCACAGTCATCATCCTAAGCACGTGTTCCGGGGAATCGTAAAATCTCAACTTTTACGATTTAGGAGGATATGCTCTTTGGAGGCTGACGGGATTCAGGCTACTCGGACACTGTTCTCGAGTCCTAGCCAACGAGGATACTCAAGAAGTTTTTTACGGTCTATCCTTAAAGAGTTCCAGACAGGTACACAGACTCAAAAATCTACACAAGGGACTCGGGATTTTATACCTTTGATCTCAACTTACTCAGGCCATGCAACTAAGGCGCATCACCGACTTAAGAACAATTGTGTTAGTATCTTGGGCGGTATACCATTATGGGAGGGGTGCAGAGTTATTTCGGCATTTCGGAAAACGCCAAATTTGAAGGATTTACTGGTCAGGGCTAAAATTCCGCGTTCCATAACCACTCACCCTCGGGCTTTGATTCCTCGGCAACATATGGGTATTCGTAATCATACAACAGGGGCCGCCTTTCAAATTAGGCAACATATCACCTTACGAGACAGGAACTGTGTCTACTTGATTCAGTGTAGGCATTGTCCTATGCAGTATGTGGGGGAAACGAGGAATGCTCTTAAGACCAGATTGGCGCATCATAGATACAATATCAGGGATGGCCATAAAGAGGATACCCCTCTTGTGCGTCATTTCCAAAACCATGGATTACATAACCTGCTTCTCATTGGTTGGGAACATGATGCAAATTGGTCATGGGCTCAACGACGTAGGAGGGAGTCATTCTGGATCAATAGGCTGAATACGTTGGTGCCCAATGGTCTTAATGCAAGGGAATAGTGTTTACCTTTAGGCCATTATCTCGTCTGTTGTTGCCGGACTGTGGAAGGTATGGAGTGATGGAATATGATGATGTACAGGGTACGTTCCCAATATTTACAAACAGACTTTCACACCTTCGTGAGTGATTGTATGTTGGATCGGGAAAGGGGTCCCCTCAATCTGATCCATCGTATAGCAATAAATAGATAAATTAAAGCATAGGAGCATTGTGGGTTAGCAGCGAGAAAAAGAAACAGAGCGGAAAAGACGAAAAACAAGAGCGAAAGACGGAAAAAACAGAGCGGAAAAGAAGGAAAAAACGGAGCGGAAAAAGAGGAGAAAAAAGGGAGCGGAAAAAGAGGGAAAAAGGGAAGCCGAAAAGAGAGGGAAAGCGGAGCGGAAAAAGAAGGAAAAAGGGAGGGAAAAAGGGAGCGGAATAAAAGAGGGAAAGGGGAGCGGAAAAGAGGGAAAAAGGGAGCGGAAAAGAGGGAAGGGGGGGGAAAAAGAGGGAAAAGGAAAAAGGGAGCGGAAAAAAGGAAGAAGGGAGCGCAAAAGAGAAAAAAGAGGGGAAAAAAGAGGGAAAAAGAGGGAGGAGGGGATAACAGGGGGGAGAGAGGGGAAAACAGAGGGAAAAGGGATGGGAAAAAGAGGGAAAAAGGGAGCGGAAAAAAGAGGGAAAAAGGGAGCGGAAAAAGAGGGAAAAATGGAGCGGACACATAGGGAAAAAGGGAGCTTACAAATATTTAAAAATGTATCTTAAAAAATATTAATACTAATTAATACTAATACTAATACTAATTAATATTAATTTTTATATATTTTAATACTTTTTTCTATTTATTTTTAAAAATATTTAAAAATTTATCTTAAAAATATTTAAAAATTTATCTTACAAATATTTAAAAATTTATCTTAAATATTAAAAAAAAAAATTTCTATGAGGTACACACACTTTTTTCTACCTCTCAGAGTGGGGGACTGGAGAATGATGTGCGATGGCCCGTGCATTGCCTTTAACTCTCTAGTCCAAACTGCCCCTGTCGGCGGACGGGGTGGGGAGAGTTATCGAGAAAGTTTTCACTACCTAACCCTAACCCGACTAGCCGCTCTGAGGAAGCCCTACTCTGTGTCCTGGTATCTCCTGAGAACTGCTAACCTGCCTGGCCACCCTGGAGAAGCTCCACTCGGTGCCCTGGTGTTGCTATGAGGCCTGCTAGCCTAGCAGCCCTATGCTTCCTAGCCTCCAGGCTTGAATGGACTCTCACTCCGGGCCGTCAGCTCCTGCCATCACCTACATCCCTGACCTTCTGCAGTCCTGAACCTCCGGTCTTCATCACTCACCACCCAGCATACTTGTTTCAATAAAGACTCAAACTTTTAGTCCCGTGTGTGCGTCCTGAGTTCATCGATAAACAAACCATGACAATGTACAGGATGAAAAATCTAATTTCTACTGAAAGGCAGTGACCAGGAAGAGTGATGCGCAGAGAGGATGAAAACTTTGAATATAGAACTAAATTACAGAGAACTTGTTCTTTGAAATATAGAAATACTAAGCATTTCTCCAATTTCTATCAATTCTGCAAATAAGGAAATACTAAATATTTTTAGCACATCAGAATCAAATCCTCTCAAGACCCCGAGGGGGGTCCCAACCCCCAATTGGGATCCCCTGCTGTTTACGCAGTGGGGCAGAATAAAAATGCCTGCCACACTTTTCAGATTTTTTTTTAAAATGTGAAGACCATGTATCATTTTCTTTCTACTCCACAACAATCTCATAAAATCTTAATGAAACCCAATGATTGTGGTTGCAAATTTAGAAAATGTGAAACAGCAAATATAAATACTTTTATGAATAATCTGGAGAGACTCACACCAACAAAAAGACAATTAGACAGATTTAGAGAGAGATTTATTGACATAATTTAGAAAAGTTCTTGGGTGTTCAGACCCCGGCAGAAGACATGAAAGCTGTGAATGTCTGAACATGGATGTTCATTTTAGGATTAGTGTCCACTGGCGTCACTAATCACTGGAGGTGGAGTCCAGAGGAGAGAGGGAGTCTGGTGAAGCCTCAGAGTGTGAAAGAGGAGATGGGGTGGGGGAGGATTGAAGCTCAGCTGGAGAACAGGAGAATCCATTGATGAAGCGCTTTATAAGCAAAATCTTGTGGGATGATAAGATTAGGATCTGATGCAGATTGGTTAACATGCGGACCAATGACCAGGTGGTCAGTGGAAACAGGTGCGCTGGGGGTGAGTCTTCCAGCTTGAACTTTCATCTAAACTCGGTTAGACAAAACTTGAGCCTTTTGAACTGGAGAGACCAGAACTGAACACTAGCGGGTTTTGATTTTGGATGCGACCACGCCCTGCTCAGGAGAGCATGGTCCTACAAGTGATCTAAGTCAAAAAGTGTGTTCAGTAAGTGGTAAGCTGAGCCTTCAGCTGGGTTTCTATTGCTTACTGGCTATTGGAGTCAATAGGGAACACAGGTACCCTGTGGACATGGACTGCAGGAAAACAAAACTTGGTGTTTCTACACTGCATTTTCAGCACCTATTCTTTCATTCCCCCCCCCCCCCCCCCCCCCCCCCCACACACACACACACACACACACACAAGCACACCAAGGGCTGTCACTGTAATGGGCTGGATGCCATATGTTTTAACACTCTAACTACCCTGTTGGGGATGCAGCTACATAAATAAACTGTGTGAGGAGTTTTTTATCGGATGGTTACCTTCTACCTTTATATTCCGTTAAGTTAAATGGATTATACTATTACTTAGTAAAGACAGCATTGTTTTCAAGAAAGCAATATATATTTATATCAGTATGAATAAGTTGATATTTATTGGAGAAGACAACACATAGTCATATTTTGGTTTAGTCGCACGGCCACATGCCTGGATTGTAATTAATTTTTGTTGCCAGTTGATAAGGTGTAAATGCAGAAGTTTTACACTGGGATGCATAAAAGTACCCCAGTGATGCAGAACAGAAATAGAAGTTGCTGCTCAGCACTGATATCACACTATATGGAGATGTGAGAAGAAAGGTTATGACTAGCGCTTCCATCGACATATAATGTATGAGCCCTGATAACACCTGAAACACAGCACACCATTTCCTCAGCAGTTCTGCGCCTCGCTTCACAAAGCCCTGCTGAGAAAGCAGAAATGTGTGTGTGTGTGTGTGTGTGTGTGTGTGTGTGTGTGTGTGTGTGTGTGTGTGTGTGTGTGTGTAAGAGGCTGAGTTGTCCAGCCTCAGTAATAATTCTGGGTTATTACCCTGAGCGGGGCTTTTATCCTCCTAAATGTGCTGTAAGTAGGGATCTAACTTGTGTGCCTCATCATGCATACACGTTCAAAACTTGGATTTGTGAGCTAATATTAACTAATGCAGATTAGACAGGAGAACTTATCACTTCATTTGAATACAGGCAAAACAAAGCCCCAAATGGATGAAAACTCAATTTTATGGTGAAAGGCAATTGCAATGGAAATCACTTTGATTAATTAGTGATGTTCCGCTGAGCGGCCAATTATATAAAGATTAACAGCTTGTAGTGTGTTCAGGTCCTGGGTATTTATCAGGATTTCCACTTTATACCAACACTAGGTGGCACTGTAGCTCCACGCTTAAGTCTTATTTCCAGATATTAAGTTTAGACCAAGCTGCAGGGCTGAATTTTCAGATGAGAGGAAAAAGACCAGGTGCTCCCCTTTTATTTTAACTACTTTGACAGAAACAGCCTAGTCTCATCTGTTTAGAGAGGTGCATCTTTAGAGGTGTAGCAGGCAAAAGCAGCACATGTCGGTCCCCTAATGATCCCTAAGCTCAAAATGTGCTTCCTTCACAATCCATCCTTTTAGCTTCTATACCTGCTGGGTTACATGGGGCCGTGCCAATCTCCAGCAGTCACTATGAGAGCCAGGAGACACCCTGGTCATGTGACCCGTTCACCAGGGCAATACAGAGACACAAAGGGCAAACAAGCTTCCATGCACAGACCCATGGGTAGAGGCATTTGAAGGTGTTTGTTGTTTTGGATAGTGGGAGGAAGCCAGGAAAACCATGTAGATTTCATAATTCATAACATATTTTTGCACATATATACATGAACTACTTTGAGTATTAATTTCAAAAGCTTTGTGTTTCTAAACATTTAGAAAAATAGATTTAGAAATATCTGTTCCTTCTGCCTGAATCCATTATTTTGTAATAATAGTAATGTTTTACAAATTTTTATAGAACTTTACAAATGATAAACGATTTATATTTTTTGTGTCTCAGTATATTATTTAAAATAAATACCTGGAATCTTATAGTATCTCGGTACTTGAGTAGTTTATTAACAAACAATTTTTGAGTTCTACTTGAGTAAAAATCTATTGAAGTAGTGCTCTTCTTACTTGAGAACAAGAACCTCAGGCTGTGGTCTGTGCCGGGTGGCTCTGCCAGATTCCTTTATTTCCTGTATTTGTGTTCTTGTCTGTTTCCAGATTTGGTTCTGTGTTGTCTGCCAGATGTTCTGTTAGTCCTCAGCTTTCAGATTGCCTGATGTTTTACTCTAGAACTCACCTGAAGCCATTACAGAAATCCCACCATGCAGAATTGATTTCTTCTCCCTAATTTCCTCAGTTCTTTGACAGCTACTTGTTTCCTTTACGTTTACACATATTTGATTTGTTCTTACAGTGCTGCTTGCTGTTGGTTTTAGGCTTCCTTTATTGCCAAAGTTTGACAAGTCCCACCCTGACTGCTCTGTATTATTGCATGGATAAAGGCCTGTTACCTGGGTCACATATATTTTGCATGTAGGCTGTTCAGTGTTGCATCAGGAAGGGGTTTGTTAATTTTTTGCCGTATTATTGATCAAATAACCACCTTGGAATTAAATTTTAATGCTTTAAGAATCTCCAAGTGGTCAAATAATTACTCTATTGCCTATGTTGATAGCGGCGGCACATATGTGCATAACACACTGCGACTCATAAATTATGATCCTCATAGAGAGGATGATGCAGCATGGCTTAGCTGGAGATCAAATGTGGATGCTACAACAATATGGAGTATACTCCATACAGCGACTGCTGCACAGCAAGGCAATGCTAGAGACTTATTTTCTTAAAGCTGCATTTGCATGGTTTTACTACATCACTGACCTACAAGACATATATGCAATGTAGTGAAATGTTGTATAATGCAGAAGCTCTGGTCGAATCAGGAAGCTGAAAACAGAATTTGTGGAAAAGTGTCACGAACGAGAGATTGAGGACCCAGTATTCAGCCAGACAAGAGAAAAAAAACTGGATTTAATAATAAACAGGGAAAGGCAAATGGTCAAAAAGGCAGTCCAAAATCCGGTACACGAAAGGCAGTCCAAAACAGGCAAAAGTACAGACAAGGACAAGGCAAAACTCAAAATATCCCAAGGCAGGTCCAGGGGTCCGTTCTTCGTACGTTGCTTAAAACATCCGAGATCAAATGACACATCCAAGATGACTTCATCCGGCTAATCATGATCCGGCTAAGTGGGTTCTTCGAACACACCTGTTGTTTACAGTTAGTATCACTGGATTGAGTTATCTGAGACAACTGCGCGCTCATGCGTTTGTTTAAAATGTAAATCGATAGTAGAAACAATGATCAGCAGCGCTGCTATTGGCTGTTCAGCATGGCCAAAGAACGCCCACAGTTTTTCTCCCAAGCAGAACAAGAGCTTGGAAGGTTATGCCGAATTTGAGTCATTAATTAAAGTGACAGGTAACACCTCAAAGTCTGCTAAAGCCAGGAGAGAGGGCTGGCAAAAAGCAGCAGACAAATTAATGCGTAAATACTGTCCATGGTAGATGTTTCTATCACTTTCTACTGCATGAATTTTAGCATTTTAATAATTTTATATTATTTGTTCTTTTATATCAGAGCCTCCACGGGACCCACTAGAACATGGGGACAAGTAAAAGGGAAATACAAGAATATTCTACAAAATGGTAGCCTTTAATTATTATACTTTATTTTAAAAAGGCACCTGTTATGTCAACAGATCCAAATTTCAGTGTCATTCCTTAGAGACGGGAAGTAAAGGACTCGTGCAAACTGTGAATTTTAACAAAAAAAAAAATCTCTATCCATAAAAAATGAAAATCTTCCTTTTCCAAGTCATCCACAGTTCACACGGTAAGACTGTATTGCTCAGTGTCTAGATAATCCGTCCATATTTTTTTCTAATACAATATACGGCTCGAAAGGAAGCAAGCCTTTCAAAGTAAAACTAAACTTCACAATAAAATGGCCCGAACAACTCTTCTTACTGAATATGATAAAAATAAAAAGCAAACTATCATACAAATAACTTAAATATTTTAGATTTATGGCTCCAACATCACGTTTTCCTCTTTAAAAGCCACTGTTAAATGCCTGCTCTGGAGCAGGCTTAAACTGGCGCACATGTTGCTATGACAACAAGTGCAGGATGTCTTTCGAAGAACCAAACGATCCAAGATCATGCCAAATCGTCAACAATGAAATCCTGCTAACTGAGTTAGCGACGTACGAAGAACGGACCCCTGGTCAGAGAAACAGGTAAGCATCATACAGGGCAAGAAAATCAGGTTCAGGGATCAGGCTGGCTCAGAATCAAAAAGGCAACCGGGTCGGTATCAACAGTGCTAACAGAATACAACGGTGGATAAGACTCACCAAGTGACTCGAATTGATCTGGCCAATTGCAGGAGGAAGAGGCAGGTATAAGTAGGGGAGTGAGCAGGTGAATGGAGTGAAAACTAATTACTGGCATGGGTGGAGCTAATCAGGAACAGGGAAGTGACTGGAAGTAACTGAAACTGATTGGATGGTGACTGGAGAAGAGGAATGACAGGGTGTTGACTAAGAGGTGAGCTGGCAGATAGCTGGCAGGTGAACTGAGTGACTGATTAAAGGCTGGATACAGAGAAGTGAACTGAGCAGGCCAAGTGACTTGATAACAAACTACTCCATAAACCAAAAAAGAACCTAAACCTAAGACTAAACAAAACACAAGCTATAATAGAAACCAAACAAGAAAGAACCCAAAACCAAAACTGATTTTAAAGGCCGGAGAGTTAACTGATAAATCAAAATTAACAAACAGCCAAAACAAAACCCAAATCCTGACAGAAAAGCATCATGATCACACAAAGAATTTGCTTCCAAAATATCGACACATTTTGGGAGAAAAAAAAAACCTCTAAGCTAAACATGCAGCTTCGATAAAAGAGAGAAGACAAGTGGCAGTGATGGTAATTCTGCAGGTCAACTCAGTTTTTTTTAGGATGTATTATGCATGAATGTTGCCTAAACAGCTGTTCACCGGATGAAAAATAGCTCTGCATTGAATTTAGAGCTGCAACAAGGCATTAGATGCAAAGCAAAAAGAAATATCTAAATTTTTGTGTTTTGCCATTTAGCACAGAATCAAAGGATGAAATATGTGAACAGGCTCAAAAATTGCCTATTTAAGAGACTTTCTTGGTCAGAATATATCACCCAAAGCATATCTGCATTAGTTCGGGTCTCAGCTGAGAATTATATAAAAGTAACTGCAAGAAACAACTAGATTTGTATTGAATTATAGATGCAACACAAAGTGTTGAAGAATTATCATCCCTCACATTTATGCCAGCGTTATGACCCAGATTCGGCTGTAATGAAAGGGCGATATGAACAGGATATCTTTCTGTGAGCTCGTCAAGCTGAGCAGAGCACCAATAAGAAGCTGTTCTGTGAAGGTTGATGTAAAACCAAGAATATATCGTCTTCCTTCTCTATTTTCTATATCCTTGGAACTACTCCCACGTGTGTGTGTGTGTGTGTGTGTGTGTAATAATATTGGATGTATTTAAGAAAGAAATAATCATTAAATAAATCCCTTCAATTAACAGCGTTGAAAAGGATAACTGAGCTTTCTTTAAGTTGAAATGATAAATAAATGACTCTTTACTTTTTACATGCATTTATGTCTGTGGTAATTTGAGCAACATACTGACCTGGTCTGTTACAAGGGGAAACATGCTGCAAAAAAAATTTAGCCTGACATTAGCCTGACTGATATTAAAATAATATCAAGTAAAAATCCCAAATCTTGTGTCATGAGTAGAATATTACATTTTCATACCATTTTAACAGAATCACTAGAGTTGGAGATTTCTGCTTTATGGCTGCTCTGATGCATAAAACATACATGAGTGGCAAACACTGATTCAGTGGGATTTGATTCCTCTCTCAACAATTCAGGGTGATTCAGAATGTTTGGATCCATCTGAACAAGATCATAAAAAATGTGAAGGAAAAGAATGGTGATTTGCAGCAACCGAGAGTATCTATTCAATCATTTATAGAAAAACATTTTTTTCAGCAGAAAGACGCTGGGACTTTACAGATGCATCTGTGCTGCTGCAACATTGTGAATAAAATAGCCAAAGCGCAGTTCAGATGCAGTGTATGTCATAAAAAGGTTGAAGAGGTACAATTATTTCCAGAATTTTGGAAATAAAGGTAAGATTAGAAACTGGTTTATAATTTGTCCTGGATCGGGGTTTGGCTTTTTTGGTTCGATTACTGCCACCTTAAAAAGTTGTGGCACAGAACCTGTTGAAAGTAAAAGATAGAGTATGTCCAGAGTGGGACTGTTTTTTACAAAAAATACATGTTTAAAAAGTCTGGAAGGGTGGAATCCAACTGGCAGGCAGAAAGCTTAGAAGAAGCGACCATATTTGACAGGTCTGGATCATCAATCGGACTAAAAGAGTCAAAACACAACTCAGATCTCAGAGACATTTCCAATTTGTGACAGTAGGCTCTAGATTGAATTTTATCTATAATGGGATAATATTCTGTTTGGAAAAACCCATAGACTGTTCACTACAAAGAGTAACAGTAGCTTGTGCAGCAACACAGTTGTGACTCTGAGTTAGCCTGGTTACAGGGTTAAAAAGAAACAGATTATTCTTGTTATGTTTAATCAAGGTTAAATAAAAAAATGAGCTGCCTTAAAACTGTTTCTCCAGGCTAGATCCGTGTCATTTAAGGTTTGTGGAATGCCATATTTGTTCCAGCTTTCTATAGTTTTATTGTTTTAGTGTACGAAGCACAGAATTATACTTCTCTTTTGATTAATTACCTTCACTTTTACCGGGGCAACACTGTCAAGGTTAGTCCACATCACTGTAAACACATTTTCAGCAACCATCAATCTGTGGGGTGAAGGTGCTTGTCCTCCAGTAAATAGACAAAAAACTAATAAGTTAACATTAAAGGAATAGATTCTGTGAATCTGGCCACTAAGTTATCTGAAAGAAATCTCATATAAAAGATTTTCTTTGTCATGTACTTGACATGACCTTAAAAAAACATTCATACTTAATAAACTGCCAAGGTGGCTGTTTATGTAAAAAAAAAAATGTGCCATTTATTACAAACGCTTGATGACATTTGTTGCTGCGAGGAAGTGTGTGTGTGTGTGTGTGTGTGGGGGGGGGGGGTTATTAGGTTTAAAAAACAATCATCTTTTAACTTAGGGCCAGGTTGAACAGATTTTCTGTTTAATAAAAAAACAGCATTTAACTCAGGTTATCTTTGTCTGGTAATAAAAGGAGTTGGATGATCTGAAAGATTTGGGTGTGACAACCCCAAACTGTTGCCATCTGTACCGGTGTGAAAGCTTCTTCACTGCACTTTATAATTCAGCTGGGCTGGGATTTAAGGTGGAGTTTAAAGTTCCTCCAGTGTTGGCAGTGACTACATCTGTATGAATGTGTTAAAAGACCGGGTAGAAATCGCAAAGTAACAAGGCCAGTGGTGTTTATTCTGAAGAGCTAGGTAAATAAACGAGGGGTCATGGAAATCTCAGTAGGGCTGCAACTGCATTTGACAAATTTACCTTGCTTGTCAAACCCTACTATTCTGTGCTCTAACAAGCTGCAGATGGTAAATACCATTCTTAAAGATTTGGTTTGCTGGACATGCTTAAGAAAACAGCAATAGAGAAAAAAAGGCTGTGTAAAATGAGTGCTCTACAGCTGCTTGTTGAAAGACACTGCCTCCCCAGAGCCTCTGGCAGCACTCAACCACGAGAAGCTTAGCAACACAAAACTAAGCTCTGAAGAATAAGACCCTTGCTAGTATCCTTGCAACCAATCTTTACTTTTAATGTGCAGCTTTTTGCCATGCCCTCTTTAATGCCATGTTGCCTGTGGTGATATTTTGTTCCCCTCATTAGCTGAGAGCACCTCCCACAGCTCCATCCTGTCCGCTGAAGCATTAGTCATTTCCCGGCTACCTTAAATCGCAGCCAAATTAACCTCCTGCTTCACACATGCTCACAGTCCCTGGTGCTATTTCTCATTCCAAGGCAGCACCTCAGTGATTAAGGCAACAATCCAGTGATTACTAGTAGCATTACATTCAGGGTCATTTTCAGTGATAATTTGCACTGTTTGGTGACAGGGGGCCTCTGGTGTTTCTGTAGATGAATTCAGTGAAGAGAAAAAAAAACAATCCAGTAAAATCCAGTCTCTGCATCTCTGGAGGTCCAAAATTAGATAAACGTCTGCCTGATATGAAAGCAACTCTAAAACTTCCTGCCCTCAGGCTTCTCTGAACAGACAGAGAAAGGGCTGTCGACAGAACTGAACAATCAATGCCTCCTCCTCCACGTAGAACTGAGCACTATTGATTCTCTCTCACCGTGAAGAGGTGGTGCTGGACCGAAGGTGCTGCCTAAGGGAGTGGAAGAAAAGTTCAAAATGAGGAAGGGCTGTTAAGGGGGAAGGTGAGGCCAGGACAGAGAGGAAAACATGGAACAGCAGTGGAGGTGGCTTGTTGTCTTCTCTCCTGACTGCCTGGAGCATTGCAGGGACCCTGACCTGCTAAAAGACTCCACCATAGTCTTCACTCAGCTGCTCCACTCTCTGGGCCTCTAACCTTTGAGTGCAAGCTTTGAAATGGAAAGTGGAAAAGCTTCAGAGATGGATGTTACTGATGGAAAGGAGTTTGTAACATAAATCTGTGTTATCCACTCATCCAAAACAGCCAGTTAATGTCTGGCTGTTTTTGATAATTAGCTTTTGGTGAGGGACAGAACTAATTAACACAGTGAGATTAAATATTCAATGCGGCTGGACTGTAATTCTGCACATTTCTCATTTGAAATTATGGCTTAGAATGACGTTACTGTTTTAAATTAGAACTGAAGTGGAGCGAGAAACAACAGTGGAGGACTCCTATTTAGTGTCATAAAAACTATTGGTACCTGGGGTCCGTTCTTTGTACGTCGCTAACTCAGTTAGCTGGATTTGATTGACGATTTGGCATGATCTTGGATCGTTTGGTTCTTCAAAACTCATCCTGGACTTGCTGTCATAGCAACATGTGCGCAAACTTAAGCCTGCTCGCGACCAGGCTTATTTCATGTAAACAGGATTAGATCGCAGCTGTATAAGCGGAGGAGATAGGGAAGTCTGTGCAGCCAGTGCACTTGGACCACCTAGTGGCAGAGGACTGAACAGAATTGTGGAACACAATTTTTTATTGTTTAATAAAAGACGAAACAAATAATTCTTAGTTCCTGTCGTTTTATTTAAAAAATATATTTATAAAGAAAAGCCAGCAAGTCATCTTTTGCCTGTAATAAGAGATAGTTATGTAAAGTCAGCAATACTACTGTCAAATGGTGTTTTTAGAACTTATTCTGAAGGTCCTTATGAAGCAACTCGATCTCTAGTGCAATTTCTATTTTTCAAGTTGTGGAGTTCAACTTCTCCTCTTAATTTGTGTTTTTTTCAGGTCAAAATACAAATTTTTTGTTAAAGATGCCGTTTATATAGGGAACGGATGGCACCCTGTGTCATTTTGTGAAAGAAGAGAAAGGGTGAAACATGCCTCATGCAACTAGAGTAAAAAGAACATGTTTTTTTCAGCCTTTTTCTTGGTGGCTGTTATAAACAGACAAACACATCATTTAAAAGTGGCTTTTAAAAAAGTGGGAAGAAGTTGCTTTTTATATACAGTATAATAATTAAAGGCTACCATTTTGTAGAATATTCTTGTACTTCACTTTTACTTATCCTCATGTTCTAGTGGGTCCCGTGGAACCTCTGATATAAAAGAACAAAGTAAATATGAAATATTAAAATGCAAAAATACATACTGTAGAAAGTAATAGAAACATCTACCATGGACAGTATTTACGCATTAATTTGTCTGCTGCTTTCTGCCAGCCCTCTCTCCTGGCATTAACAGATTTTGAGGATGTTCCCTGTCGTTTTAATTAATGACTCAAATTCGGCATAACCTTCCATTAAAAGTTCTTGTTCTGCTTGGGAGAAAAACTGTGGACGTCCTTTGGCCATGCTGAACAGCCAATAGCTGCGTTGCTGATCATTGTTTCTACTATCGATACATTTCCCCTTTTAAACAAACGCATGAACGCACAGTTATCTCAGATAACTCAATCCAGCCATACTAATCATAAACAACAGGTGTGTTCGAAGAACCCAGTTAGCCGGATCATGATTAGCCGGATGAAATCATCTTGGATGTGTCATTTGATCTCGGATGTTTTAAGCAACGTACGAAAAACGGACCCCTGGTCAATTTACGTTTCATAAACAAACTGTTGTGCTCCACTTTTCATCAAAAGTTGGAACTCAGGTTTTAGTAGTGATGTTACGTGATGTGCCGAGGCTTCGAGGCGTGTGTCGAGTAATGGAGGGGGCGTTTCCAGAAAGTGCGTATCGAAGCTTGCTTCATTTAGGGGAGGAGTCTAAAACAATGACGTCCGAAGCCTCGCTGCCCGGCTGTACCACGTGACTGCTTCAGGAAGTGGCTCAGATTTTTCCAGATGACCGGTTCATTCAGAACCAGTCATGGCTGCACGCTGGATCAGAAAACAGTTCTGCTAACCAGATGCAGTTTAAAACGGCACTTGGTCTGTTTATAAGTTTCGTTTTTTTAATTCTGCATTTTTTAACTACATGCACCGTATTTCTGTGCCTCCGCGCTTGCTCCCCCCCCCCCCTTTCCCTCGGAGCAGGTGCTTTTATCACCGTTCACCATTCAAAACGTGAATCACTACGTTTAATGTCCTCACATCAGTAGCAACATGTGCCAGTTAAAGTCAATAGGACAGTTAGTAGCTGTGTTTCATGCTCTTTTGTTTTTAACAACATAGAATCAGTGGCGCTTCGGTGGGCTTCTGCCTCGCGCTTTAATTCAGGTGCGCACTTTTAAGGGTCATTTTAAAGATCTTGTAACATCAGGGGCTTCTTCTCAGACCTGTCAGTACCCCTGTTCCCTTTATAGGAGCCCTTTACAGTATTTAGTTATGCATTTTCCCCACTGTTTATCCCTCGCACGCAGCGCACCAACGGGGGTAAAATCCGCCCACCGCACTGCCGCACTGACGAGAGCAATAGAAATTTGTCTGGTCAGCGCGGTGACTGACTGAGAAACCTGCCGCTGTGAAAGGTGATGACAATGGTTATAAACTGTAACAGTCTAGAAGTGCATTGAGCTGAAAGGAGGGAGACATCAGCAGCTGGATCGTGCGTAAAGACGCAGCGTGAACCTCTGTGTGCTTCAGTGTTGCTGCTGAGGGGAAATTGTTGACCATAATCCCCCCCGCCCGCCCCCAAAATTAGCATAATCTCACTCTTAACTTTTGATCAAAGTTGAGAGGTCTGATTATTACACACCATGCCATATCACATGACACTACTATTTTGGGAATAATTACACACAGAGAATACATTCAAACAATATTTTATTATACACATGTGTATACACAATTTATGTAGACAAATGATTTCGTCCTACATCTTTTGTTAAGTCATTCCCAAGAGCCATAATAGACAAAAAATCAATGCATCACACGTGTTGAGATACAGCTGGATGTGATTATACACCTGGCCAGTAGGTGGTGTTGTGTGCACATGAAGCTCCAAGAAATGAACCCTTTCTCGAACCAGTTGGCTCAAGTGGTCCACTGCCTCATGAGGCTTCATCTCACCATCACTAGGTTTTAGGATGGTGTCACACACAACGTGTTTTAAGCTACTGGCACTGGCTTCCTAATGTTGCAGTCAGTAGCCAGGCAGAACACTGTTAACAATACAAGTCAAATCAATTGTATTTGTCTACATTTTACACCTTTCAAAATATGATTCAACCAAAATGTTGAGTAGGCAGGTGAGTGGCCAGTGTGTGCAGGACACTCACCCTGGACACCCTTGAGTCAAACAGGTCAAGCAGGCGGTGCACACTAACACTGGTCTGCAGCTCATACATAGCAAGAAGACGATCTGGCAGATACTGGCAGTGGGAGGCAGGTATAAATAGGCAGAGAACCAGGTGGAAAGACTTAGGCTAATTAGTGGAGTAGCTTCACCTGCACTGACTCTGAGTGGAGCAGAACAGAAGGTGGAACATAGACCGCTAGCTCAAAAAAAAAAAAAAAAAACAGGCAGGCTGCAGGACAGTTGGTGTTTTCTGGTTTTATTGTGGGTTTGCTCCAGCAGTTATAAGTGAAAAAAGGGAGATGTCACTATGACATCTATAAAGAGAGACTTTAAAGATATAACTTAAAACTGAAAATTTGCAAGGGAATCTTTGCTCTCTGAGATCATCAGAAAAAACATTAATAATACTTGTGCCTTATTTGCCACAGTCAACAGGTTAACAAATCCTCCTGTGTCCATGGCTTCCAAACTCCACTCCACCAGGGCCTGCAAGAGACTTACTAAGTTCTTTACTGAGAAAATCCAAAAGATTAGAGGGGCAGTCTGTACATCCATATCAACTTCAGAATCAAAGCTGTATCCAACTAGAACTTATCTTGACCAAATATCCCAATTCAGCCAAATAAACTACAAAAGTGCCTGGAAAACTGGGTCAGCCTTTCTGGTATAGCACTCAACTGATTTAAATCCTACTTAAAGGACAGGGACTTTTTTGCTTCAATAGGTAATTTTAAAATCGAAGTCAAAAGTATTTGTTTGTCACCACGTGTTACCATGGCAAAATGTCTCTTTGGCCACTCTGGTTCACATTACACATAATGAAGGCAAGAACTGACAAACAAACAGGCAATGAACAAGGATTACATTTGTTTAAGCGTTCAGGAGAGTCAAATATAACAGATAATGAGGTACGTTACATCCTTTACATCAGAGACCACAAAGATTGCATGCGGGGTTCGCCAAGGGTCCATCTTGGGCTCCCTCCTGTTCAAGAAAGCAGAATACATCACCCCAGTTCTGAAGTCCTTCCACTGGCTCCCTGTATCTCAGAGAATAGACTTTAAAATCCTTCTGTTAGTCTATACCTAACATGACGTGGCAAAGAGGTTAGGGAGTTTGTTTTGCAATTGGCGGGTTGCCGGTTCGATCCCAAGCACTTACTGTCTCTGTCGTTGTGTCCTTGGGCAAGACGCTTCACCCGCATTGTCTGCTGGCGGTGGTCAGAGGGCCTGGTGGCGCCCATGTATGGCAGCCTCGCCTCTGTAAGCCTGCCCCAGGGCAGCTGTAGCTAATAACATAGCTCACCCCCGTCAGGGTGTGAATGGGTGAATGACTGAACTGTAGTGTGAAGCACTTTGGAGGTCGTCAAGACTAGTTAAAGCGCTATACAAGTACAAGCCATTTACCATTTATAAACCCCTAAATGGCTTAGCACCTAAATACATCATAGACTTGCTATCAGTGTATCAACCCTCCAGACCACTATGGTCTTCTGGATCCAGCCCACTCTGCATACCCAGAACCAAACATTGAAAAGCAGCATTTTTGTATGCTCCACTTATTTGGAACAAACTCCCTAACAAGTAAAAAGTAAAAAAAAAGGTTAAAACATTTCTTTGGAGTTGCCACTGAATTTTAATGTTCTACCTAAACTGTTCCAATTCACTGAATTCACTTGACTTTGAATTGTCTTGTTACTGAAATGTGCTTTACAAATAAACTTGCCTTGACTTCCCTTGACTATGGGGAGTTCTGACTTGGGTTTAAGGGTGAGAAGTCCACAGCTGTCTAACCTGTGTTTGTCCTCAGCAACCCGGTGATATGGTGGCCTGACTGGTTGTTACTCATTGCACACTTCATTCAGGGAGATGATACTCCAGCTACCCTGTGACCCTTAATATCAAAAAGCAGATACAGCCTTCACACTTGCCTGTATTTGATGCAATGGGTGGTGAATACACTCTTGTATGAAAGCTGGCTCTTTGAAAGAAAAGAAGTCTGTGTGTTTTATCAAAAGAGATGAAGCGCATAGTGTGTACTTGTAGTCCATGAGTCCTAACGAATTATACCCCTTAAATAAACATTAATGTACTTCTCCCTTTTGTGGTGATACATGCAGATGTCTACATCTGTCTATTTTTGAATAAAAATTCTATCATTATTCGGGAGCACTAAAGGACCTGCAAAGGCCTTTGTGTCTCAAATCATTCTTATAGGTCATGTTAAATGAATGGCCCCTTTGGAAGGCTTAACAGTTCTACAAAATTACTATATTTTATTTACAAGTCAAGGGCGGTGGGCATGTGGGAAAAAGGTTTTAAAATTGGTGCATGTGTTGCTACACCCAGCAGTCATTGGGTGAGAGGTGGGGTATACCCTGGACAGGTCGCCAGGGCGACAGGGAGACACACCGGCACTCAGACGCTTACATATACTGATATAATTTGCTATAGGCAAATTAGAGAGACCAATTATCAACATGTTTTGGACTAGAGGAACCCAGAGTACCTTGGGCAGAAGCATTGTTGGTCCTGCAATGTTGATACCATGAAACCGCAGCCAACACACAACTCTATGTGTACATCTGTATCTGTCTTGTGTTTGTCCACTGAAAGCAGTGCGAAACATTAAACAGCCTTGAAATGTATTTTGTTTAAAAGCACAAAGCATCAGTTAAAATCTGATGCATTGGTTTGGTTATCTGAACCCTTATGCCCCCTGCTCTGAATATGCAAAGCTGATTTATTCCACAACATTTTCTCCATTCAGGACATTTTGGTCAAGTTGAAACAAGAAAACGGAAATGCAATATTGTATTTTCTTCAGTGCAGTATCTCAGTTTCAAGTTTTGAATATTTGTTAAGGCTTTTTATTCGTAAAACAACTCACTCTTTTATATGCAAATGCATGTAGAAGATCTGCACCAGTTTGTAGCATTAGGTATGGTGATTAGGATCCTAAGTGGCATAATTTTCAGATTATAAATAATGTTTTTCAAACAGAATCACAATTATCATAAATAATTGTACACAGTTCTTTATTAATCTGTCTAAATACACATTTATGTTTTTTGTATGCGCAGAATTCATCTCTACAACTTTCTAGGTTTAGATGTGAGCAGTCTTTGTAACTAAATTAGGAACCCCTTGTTTAAGCATCACGCTCATCATAAAAGCAACCCTTGTCTGTAAGTCAATGATAGATCTCCTCTAGCCAAAAATGTAAGCACATCAGGAAGAACCAAGGCAGACAGAATACCACGTCTGAATGTCCAACATGTTAAGGACTAAAACAGATGGGCTAGAGCAGCAGAAGACCCCCCACCAGGTGCCAGCTCCTGTTACCTATAAGAACAGAAATCTGAGGATACAATTCACACAGGGTCACCAAAATTGGACAATGATGGGTGGGAAAACATTACCTGCTCTCAGTCTCAGCATCAGCTGCAGCTGCTTCAGATGGTAGAGTCAGAATTTGGTGTGAATCATCATTTAAAGACCACAACCTCTCTGAGTATTGATGCTGACCATGTCTATCCCCTTATGACCAGTGGGCCATCATCTGATGGCCACTTCCTGCAGGATGGTGCACCATGCCACCAAGGTCAGGTCATCTCAAACATGACTATGAAGTAAAAAAAATGCAGTTTCCTTCTTTCAATCTATTGGCGTGAATGTATGTTAAAACGTTTTTAGACTTTAAATGAGTGTATAATTTTAACTGTTTTCATCAAAGAAACAATGTCAGAGACATTTCTGTGATGAAAATTTTTTGTTATCCCCAAGCTCTACCATCTTCCACAGTCACCACGTCTCCACAATCACCACGTTTCCACGGTCTCAACCTGTTAGACCACCTTCAGGATGTGGTAGAACCTGATTTGTATCATCTATGTTCTGTCAACAAATCTGCAGTAACTGTGAGATGCTACCATGTTGATCTGTACCACTGAGGAATGTTTCCATCACTTTGTTGAATGGATTCCCTGTTGATTTTAAGGCAGTTCTGAAGCCAAACTGGTACTAGCAAGGTGTAGCTAAGAAGGTTGCCGATAGCAAATTAAAACTTTGTATTAACTGAAATAAAACTTTTCTAGACTCAATATTTCATTATTCACATTGGCTCCAGCCAATATACTTGATGACCTAAATTACAAGATATGTTTCTACACTAGCCCCTGAAGAGGACCTTTCAAAAACAACTAATTTCATTCTTTTTTTTCTCGTAAAGTAAGTTGAACTTGGCTTTGAAATGTTTTGAACTTTGAAGCTCTGATTGGGTCCTGTGTGGTAAATTGATGTTGGTAAAAAGTGGAAAAACAGAGTGTTTTTCTGAAGACCTGATGTGACTCCACAGCAACGTCAGGGAGGGAGCCACTCTCAGCCCTGATAGAGTTTTATAATCGCCCTGTGTTTTCCGCTTGACATCTTCACGCAATCGCAGAGCCCTCTAAAAGCGTCGGCTAGAAGCCACAAGGGAGATGAACTTACGTGTCGCCGTTCTCCATCTTTTTTCTTTTTCTTGCTCCTTCATGGCCTCATTTCATCCTGTCTTTCCCCTCTGTGAAGACTGACATGCTTCCATCCATGCTGCTATGCTGGTGTTTGCAGTACTTAACCCATCACCTCTCTGCCCTTCACATCTCTTGATTTATCTTTGATTCATTCTGTTCCTCCTTCCCCCCTGCTTCCTTTCACCCGGGCCTCTACTACATAAGGCTGTAAGGGCTGACGGGGGCAAAACCAGCACAAATCAATGTGTGGACTGTATTAGCTTTGAAGATGCATTTGAAGGTGCGGCGTGGAGTCCTTTGTGCTGGGGAAAAGTGGGGGCGACTTGCTGTCAGCGATTGCCAAGGGAGGAGAGTAATAGCCTGCGCATGTGGGCATGAGGTTATGCTGAGGAGGGTGAATGCAATCATCAAGGCTGTGTTGCTGTTTAACACTTAAATTTCCCGTGAGAATAACAACCTGAGTTTGGCCTTCACAAGTAGCTGCTGATTATTCTACAAGTGTCGGCTACGCCTGCTGCAAACGTGCACAGAGAGACAGTTGAAGAAAACTCTTTTGTAATGAAATGCAGGTGTGGTACAGGTCATGCTACAGTCATGTAAATGACAAGTGTATTTCTTTTTTCTTGATGTAGATATGCTGTATTTTGGGTGTAAATAAGCAATGTTTTATATAATAAAAGGCTTCTCAGCACTCCTGAGGAGAAGCAAAGTAGGCAACATATTAAAGATTGTATCGAAACTCAATAAATCTTTGCATAAATCTAGTTTTCATCCACTCTCATGATCCTCTGATGGAATGGACAAAAAGGTTTTCTGCCCTGAAATTGAGGCAGTAATGCTACAGCACGGCTTCTCACAACAATTGACTACTGCCTAGTTTGGATTTAAACTTCACAAAATATCCTGACAGGGTGAGACAAATTTGTCAAGTGGTGGAGCACCAGGAATTTCTACCGCACTAAGCTGGAGTCTCCAGCGGGTTCTTCTTAAGGACACCGACAGATCTTTGGCCCAAATTAATGCCCTTGCCCATTCTGAATGCAGCCCAGTAACAATAAGACAGTTTCTGTGGGAGAAGGGCTTAAAGCAGAAACTACATCTTTAAAGTTAAAGTTCCAATTTACAGCTTGTTTTCAATGCAGCATTATAAAATGCTAAGAATTGTGTTTTTCTGTCTTAATTTGCAGTTCAGCAGTAAATCTGAATCCCTACTTTGTCATATATTATATTACAGAAATAAAGAAAAGTCTGTAAAATTAATTTGTTTGTTCTTTTCTGCTTTGTCTGATACCCTTACCTTCTGTTCGGCCTAAACTCACTGTGTTCAGGAAATGTGAAAAAAAAACAAAAAATCTATGAACCAATACCAGCAATAATCAGGAATAAGTTATGAAAGAAAACATAAAGTGACAAACATTCTTTAATTATTGTCATAATATTGTGAAATAAGCTGACTGATAGGTAACGTTTGGGGATGTCCATGTTTGGCATAAAACAACTATGAATCAATGGTGCTTTTGATTAAAGGATGGGGTGTTACCACTTAAAAAACACTCCTCAGAGTTACAACAATTATTGGCTAAGTCAAAAACAATTTTGCAAATAAGTCAATTAACATGATAATTTACCATCTAAGACCCTTAATATGGTGAGAAAATTCCAGAAGTCAAGGGCAGAAAACAATGTTGGACAAGCTTGACCTTTGAGCTTCCAGGTCCATGCCACCCTGATCATTTTAACTACGTGGACTCAGGATTATAGGAGAAAAAACCCAAACATTTTTACTCAGTACAGGTAATACCTGCTGCATCCAGAGACATAACGAGGAAAAAAAGTGGAAGTCATGCCAAATCCCACTAAGCTCACTCTTTATATATTGCTCTATATACTTGGACTGTGTCAAAAATGTTTACCGTCAAACTTAAATTTATATGCAAGCAATTTACACTGTTTATATTTGTTTAAGTAGCAGGTGGGAGAAATAGCTTCTAATTTTCTAAAATCAGTGCTGTTTGCCTATCACAGATTGATGTGAAATATTTATCCATGAATTAAAACTTGAACAAAAGAAAAAACAGGAAAGGAGACAATGCTGCATTAACAAACTGCAAAGGAGTACATAACTCACCCTGTTTCTCAGTAATGCGGGCCATTGTTACAAATGATTTATCTAGTCTTCTAAGAAATTGTTCACAAACTAAATAAAACCGAGTTGTTGTTCTTTCTCATCCACTGTATCCCAAACCATAGGAATATAAAAGCTTCCAGGAGATGGTAAAACTCAGAGCTTAAAAACAACTCAAATAGGTTAATTCTGCAGACTGAGGACAGTCTATGCTATAGTCAGCTGTCACACTGAAGGTGAGGTCCCACAGGAAGAGGAAACAAACTGGGATAAACAAAGTGCTGGACTTGGAGTCTAACGCTAACTTTTCTGTTTCAGCAATTATCAAAAACATACATAAATATGGCCAGCTTTACCAGGAAAAGTTGGGGGGGGGGGGCTGTCATGTTCTGAGGGCCTTGTCAACAGGAAAGAAAAAAGAAAGAGTAATTTTCCTCTGCTGACACCACCATCTCATTACCATAAAAGGTCAGAGGCATGTGGTTAGTGTAGGATATATTCTGAGAGGCACAAAGACACAGTCGGAAGATGCTAAAATCCTTTGCCGACTCTATGGAGATGTGTTTTTTTGCCCTTCTGTGTTCCTTAAAATCACCTATTTGCATTTCTCATTGTGTAGTTTTCACCCTGATGCATCCCAGCAGAGCCTTCTGTGATTCCAAGCCAAATACAGAGCTCTAAATAAAACAACACCTTATGAATTAAATATGTAAAAGGAACAAATATCCTTCTGTTATTAGGTTTACTGTCATTTCCTTTATGCAAACTGCACTGAGGGGCATAGCAGTGTTGCCATGGTTCAGGCCTATTAAATTTGATTGTTGCGGCAGTTACATGGCGTTTATTAAAATTTTGCCGGTCGGCTTGGCAGCTGTGTGTGTTAACTTGGTTATTTTTAGCCACCTGTAATGGCTTACAGATTACAGCACGTAGCAGCGGCGACGACAGAGCCTCGTAATAAGGACTTAATGAAATATGAGCCTTCAGATTTATTCCTGTTTAAAAGACAAGAACTCTCACTTTCACTCTCTGCTGTCTGTTCATGTGTATGCTGTTTCACTCTGCCTCTTCATTCTTGGCCCCCTGCCCCTCCTCAGAGTTTTCATAAGAGGTTGTTTATCAAAGCAGCCAGCTGGAAAAAAAGAGATGGATTATGCTGAACATGCACACAAAGTTTTTAGTCCCAAGAGTTCATTATTCTTGTGAATCTCACTAATGAACCAAAGTGACTCCTCTAAACAGCTTTAGTAATAATCCAGATGGATGTTTGCATGCTAACACACCAAGCCTGTTAGCGGTTTTTAGAAACCCATGATTTTATTTAACTAATACAAAACGTTTTTTGGTTTTTATGTTCATAAAAATATGCTAAGTATATATTTTTTTAAATCAGCTCTTATTTTGGGGATTTTAGAACACCAATTGAATCAATGTTTCTTCCACCTAGCAGTTGATTGGAGGTGAGTGTAAATAATTTGGAACTAGAGCTTCATCAATCCATCCACTTTGAGCAAGGCAGCAGTACTAGTAGCCTTACAGCCGTACAGCGTAATAGCAACCCTGCTTAACAGTGCAATTAGATTTGAACGTCTCACCACCACTTCAATAAATATTTTGTTGTCATTGCCTCCAAACTGACGTTCAACCATAAAACCTTTCTACAGATAGTGTTTTAAACACAGTTTATAAATGTAAAAAAATGTACTCTAAAGTTAGTTGTAATGCAGTAGAGGATGAGCTTTATCAGAGGATAACAGAGCCGATTGTTCATGCCTGCAAGTATACCAACAGCATATGTACCTGTGTAACATGGGTTTATAGCACATCTCTAAACTAAAACAAGAATTGACATGAAATGTGAAGAAATGTTGCTTTGATGTCAACACATCTGGCAGATACTGCTTGGTATGGGTGCATTACAGAATAGTGTTCCCACAATATTCTGGAGCATGTCGTTTTTGTACATTTCTAAAAAGCATGCAACAATGAGCAAACAAGTTAAGAGGAGGGATCAAACATCTGGTCAGAATGATGCCAGAAACTTCTTGATGACTACAAAACAGAGTGTGCTGTGCAGGCATCTTGCTAAGAGACATTTCACCTAGCATGAATGAGGTGCACTTGAGCCTGTATGTATAAATTTGAAACTGTGTGAATTGTATAATATGCTGTTAAAATCCCCAAATTAGTGTGACATTCACACCCCCAAATCAATGGTTATAAACCTCTGATTGAAACTGTAGGTATAAAGGTTACGTATAGTGGCAATAAATAGGAATGCTGGAAAAACAAAACTTCAGGGGAGTAACACCAAAAGCGTGGATATTTTCTTAGGACCTATTTCTTTTTTGCCGACTGCTCATCTCTTTGTCCGCTCACAGCTTCCGCTCCTCCATTCCTGATTAAACACCGGGTTCAAGGAGGCGATTTGATGTCCCTCATTAAAAAACCCTCATTAGGATCCCACACTTCATTTTCTTAATGAACTGATCAAGTTTAATGGAATGGAAAGTCAGGATGGGGAGGTTAAGCACGTCTGAAATAGAGAGTCCCAGCTGGGGCTGTCATGTGTGCTGGAGGGGCTCAGTCAGCACAAAACAGGAGAAAAAGTCTGCTTAAAGCGAAGACTTTAAGTGAATTTTATTGCTACTGGTTAAAATATGACTTTATGATATCATATTAGCTCCTATTAAACTCAACCTTGATTCAAGCCCTGTCACAAGCATTTAGGCATAACCTTCAGTCTTAATTAAGGGCTAGCTTAAGCTTTGAAACTAGTTGGGAGAGGCCTGGGATGTACTGTCAACCTGCATCTTTGAGCAAACTGAGCAGGTAGGTGTAGCTTTGTTCCTCACCCAGTTGAATGGCTTAGATCCTCAAAACCATGTAACCAGGTCTGTGAGCTCTGAAGTCTAAGAAACCCAGGTCAGATGGTTAATTATGTTTAGAAGATGATGCCTCACGGGCTCATGCCTTTTGACAACATTTTAGTTCTAACAAATCCAACCAGTCAATTGCCTATATAAAATTTTAAATACAGCATAATTTTTGCCAACATTCTTTTGTAATATCAGCAGAACCACGGACACCAAAGAAATACCATCTTCCTTCAAACCACATTTAGCTCCTCTGACACCTTTGGCTGTTTCTGTTCAGTTAAAAATAACTCTCCTGTAGAGAAAACCGTATACCATTATCTTCCTGTTGGACATGGCAGGTGGCCACTTACACTGAGCCTGGTTCTGCTGGAGGTTACTTCCTGCTTTCCACTGTTACCACATTCTCGCTAAAGATGAGAGATAGATCTGATGCACCGACTCTGTGGTGTCAATTGAAAGTACACTCTAGGAGGTATTTCTGGGTAGTTGACTATTGTCCGGACCCAACTAGGGTCAGAGAAGACAGAGCAGACAAAACTCAGCCCTTTCACAACTGAAGTCAAGCCAGCCATCCCTGGGTTTTTATAGGATGAATAAGGATATATGAGCACAATGTTAATGTTTTTTTTTATTTTAGTCACTGTTTTACGTGGTTAATTCGATGCTCCTTATTTCAGATTGCCCATTTATTTTACCTAAGTTTCCATGGTTATTAAACCATTTTGCCTTTCGACCTCTGAGCCTGCCTGATTCCACCTGACCTGATTGCCTGACCCATCTTTCTGACTTCTGCATGACCTAACCGCCTGCCTGATCCCTGCCTGCTTGTGTACCAAACCGGACCTGCTACCTGACCACTGAGCCTGCCTGATCTCGTCTAGCCCATAAGCCTGACTGTATACCGAACCTGGAACTGTGTCCCGACCTCGTCCTGGATCTCCCTCTGGCACCTCATCTGACATCTGACCACCTGGCTCTGACCTCGGATCTCGTCCCCGACATCGGCTTCTGGTTCGTCCCCCTGATCTTCCTGCCCACGATCGTCCTCACGGTTCTGACCCTCCGCCTGTCCTCCGTCCACTGATCATCTGCAGGAGTTCGACCCTGGGACTTTCTGAGCAGCCACTGGTGCACCGCGTTGGCTGCCAGCTGGCTGGAACCGACACTCATTACTCGCCCCGGACTAAACACTGAGAAGAGGATAGTTACCGTTAAGTTCACTACCAGTTTAACATGGTCACTAACCTGCTGTCTCTGTCCTCAGAGGTTCCTGCCGCAAACACCGACGTTGCTCGCTTCAGTTCAGTTTTAAATAAACTGTTGCAAAGTTTTAAATGTTTGTCTGGTTTGAATACTGGGTTCTTCTGTTCTGATCATAACACTGTTTCTTTTTGTGTGTGTCCTGTCTGGCAACGTGGCATTAAGAATTGTTGTCTTAATGCCAAAAAGACCCCAACAGTATTTACTTTCACAAGCGGAGCATTACTGCTTTTGCCATAGTGCTATACATGCAAGAAGCTTTATTATAATTTATGCAGGGAATGTTTCATGTTAAATGGACACTGACATAAGGAAGTAGAAGAGAAAAAAAAGAAGAAAAGGTGAAAGAGAGGGGGGAAAGGGAGAGAACGATAGTCTGCTCCTTCACCTGCAAAGAGAGATGTAAAAAGAACAGTACAACCAGCCAATAAAGTGTTACAGATACAATCAAGTAACACCTTGATACCATCACTGAAGAATATACAGAATAAATGAATACGACATGTATAAAGTGACAGCTGAAGATGATAACAGGGGTTCTCTGTATAGAAGTGAGTCTGTACGTACCTGGATCCAAGCACCTGTAGGTGTTTGTGACAGTGCACTTGTGTACGTGAGGTTTATCCGTGAGAAAAATGCTAAAATGGGTCTTAGGCTAAAAAGAGCCTAAGACCCACCCCCCAGAGCACCGAGGCAGACGCCAGGGGAACCAAAGCACCGGATGCTCAAAGGAGTCTTCAGAAGCGCCCGTGGGGCCTCGGGTCCCCGGCGGGGGCCCTCACCAAGCCAAGGGGGGCCAGGCTCCGCGAAGCAGCCGCCAGGAGCGAGCCGGCACCCGCCCGAGCACCCAGCCCCAGACAGCGAGTACCACCAATGCACCACTGGGCCAAAGGGCTTGCCCGCAGAGGGGAGCAGGACAGGGGGATGGGCTCCACAATAGCGTGCCGCGAGCGAGCTATTTTTTAGAAACGTAACGTCACGATGACGTCACATCACGTGGTACGCAGTAGGGCAAACTTGCATAGTCCGCCGCTGTGTCGCTGTAAAAGAGACGTGCGTTAGCCTAGGTTTTACCCGGTAAGCGACTGCTTTTTCCAAATCTAAGACCATGGATTTTAAACATTGTTGCTATGGAACGTGCAACAGCGACTCGAGGTACGCTGATCGGCCGCATATGAAGGATGTTTTCTTCATTACTTTCCCGAAATTCAAGAGTGCCAAGGAGAAATGTGTGCGCTGGGTACACCGGTGCGGTCGGCCTACATATGTAGCAAGCATTTTGTCGGAGGAAAGGGCCCAACCGAAGAACATCCTGAACACCCGGCCACCAAAATCCTGACAGAGTATTTTGGTGGCCGACATGTTAATAATGAAGTGCCTGCTACCATGATAGCATATAGGCTATCATGGTAGCAGGCGCTAACATGATACCCTGCTACCAGGATAGCCTACTCAAAAACATTTCAAATAAGACAAACATTAAACATATACCGATTCCTGGACGGTGATTACAAACAAAAAAAAATGGCCGACGACGCCATGACCGGCGCGCAGGAAAAAAAAAACAAAGCTTACAGTTCGATCAACTCGTCCCGTTTTCCGGTCTTTTTAAGCCCTCGACACTCAAGCCATTGTTTGAGCTGAAGGTTACCATCTAATGTAGAACAGATTACTAGATCAATGTGTGCTTCTGTGCTTTTTTGTTTCTCTTGTTGTGTCTCTGTTCTGTCTTCTGTAACCCCAGTCGGTCGAGGCAGATGACCGTTCATACTGAGCCCGGTTCTGCCGGAGGTTTTTTTTCCCGTTAATGGGTGGTTTTTCTTCCCACTGTCGCTTCATGCTTGCTCAGTATGAGGGATTGCAGCAAAGCCATGTACAATGCAGATGACTCTTCCTGTGGCTCTACGGTTCCCCAGGAGTGAATGCTGCTTGTCGGGACTTTGATGCAATCAACTGATTTCCTTATATAGGACATTTTTGACCAATCTGTATAATCTGACCCAATCTGTATAATATGATTGAACTTGACTTTGTAAAGTGCCTTGAGATGACATGTTTCATGATTTGGCGCTATATAAATAAAATTGAATTGAATTGAATTGAATTGAAGGTTGGTGTGTTCTTCGACAGTGCGGCCAGTAATCCGTGCGCCTGGGACATCGTCTTGGGAAAGTTTAACGGCTGTAAAGTCGTTCATATCGCTGGTTCTGTTGCGCGTCTAATAGCTGGTTGCTACGGGCCTTCTCTACCTGTATGTCCTACCTAAGCGGCAAAAGGGGCGTTGCTCTTGAGACGGTGACGTCACGTGCGTGGTACACTTATAGTGGAGACCTGAGATGTCCTGGGAGACGGGGCAGTACAAACCCAACCCAACAAACAGAAAACTACATACACAGTCACATTCACTCGTTCCCACCCTAGTGCCCCCACACGCAAACACTACAAAAAAAAGACAGTACACACACTTGCACTTACCACACACATCCTACATTCCCAGGTCCAGGCGCTGGCACCCCAACGGAGTACCCAACCCTCGGACCCAGTGGGTGAACCCTAAAGTCAAGACGGTGGGAGCGACCAAACACACCCCCCCCCCCCCCCCCCCCCCCAAACACAAACCCTGAAGTAAAACTGTCTGTATCCAGTTACTGGTTACACTCCAGGGTTATAGCAGAACACCCCTTGATGCTTCTCGCCAATGGTCAAGATTTCATGTTGAATTTCAAAACTAAAGCCTCTCAAAATCTCTAAATTTGGTCACTTTTATCTAAGTTGCTGTCAATATTGCTACAAAACTTTCTGTTTCCAGTCTATAATTTCCCTTCAGGGTGATAGTAGAACATCCATAGACACTGCTCACCAAAGGTTATCAAGATCTGATGTGGTATTTCAAAACAAGAAACAGAAATGGGCTCATTTTTTGTTTTTCTATTTTTATTTTATTTCATTTGGAAATCAGGAAACGGTTCTTTTCCAATTTTGGATTTCCCGTTACAAAACCAAAATCAAATGGCCAGCACGTACACAGACCCCCTCACATGCTTGGTCTTATAAGAATTAATTTTGCATTACGGTCTGAAGCCCTATTCTGACGGGATTAGTTTTACCTCTGTGTTGTTAATCCCGTGTGAATCAAGCATTGTCGGTTCCCCTGCAAATGACCTACTATATTTTGCTGAACTCTGAGGTCCTATGATAAAACTAATCCAATGCGAATAGGCATCTCTGTAATTGGCACAGAAATTGGCGGGGTCCAATGCATGAATAGGCAGTTTTTGTTTCCTGGGCACATTTTTTTTTTGCTTTTGGTCAAGAATGGAGGCTGCATTGGAGTCTTTAGAGACCCTGGGTCTCTGTTCAACAAAACCTATCAGAAATCAAGTCCAAAAGAAGCCCAGCAATGCAACCCACCACACTGTAGCCTACTGATAACATTTCAACGTTGTATAAATCCATGTATTTAATGTGGCATTTCTACCCACTGCGACTTTTCCTGAAATTGTCTGTGTGCTTGCATATGAGTGTTTGTTTGTGTGTGCGTGTGTGTCAGCAGACAGATACTTTAACCGGCTCGCGCTGTCTGTATGCAGCAACAGCGCAAGGTTGCACTGTGTGATAAACAGTAGAAGAGTTCTGTTGGAAAAAAGGGAAGCCCAAATAAGCAACTTCACGTTCATAAACAAACCGTAAACCGGTGACTCGTGAAAAATAATAGCCCAAAGTCGCAAATGGGTGCACTGCTTGTGTCCCACAGCCGCTCACATACACAATACACAGCAGATAGATCAGCGAATTGCATCAAATCTCAGACACAGTTATTCCGTGCAAATATGGCACATAAAAAGCTGACGTAGGGGTCTAGCTTATTCATTACATTGAGTCCACGGATAATATTTATCTTGTGTGAATAGGGCTTTACTTACCTCATTCAATATTACCATCTTATTGTATGTAGGGTCACACAAATGCACTGCTGAGCCCTTGTTTGGTAACCACAACATTAACTTTTTTGGTCTGGTCTTTCCTTCACACGGTGTCTCCTATTCTTTATGCAGATGAAACTTAATTATTGCTTTCAGTCTGGCCGGGGGAGTGCAACCCAACCCATCTTATTTCTCTGACATATTTGCTTTGACAGGAGGAAAACAGCCCCCAACAGAACCTCAGGAATCTCTGTCAGGCCTCAGTTCAATCAAAGCTCTCATCTCCTCAAGAAAGTCTCTAGCAAAAGGGCATCTATCTTATTCATGTACTGACCATGTGCAACCAGAAAACAACATTTAGTTGTAATTTTCAGACTTATATTAATATTGTGAACCCCTATGTTGTGCAACTATACACTGTTTAAAGTTATTTAATGTTTCATAAATAACTCTCTGTCTGTTAAGTATTGTCTGGTGATGATCAGCTCTTAAGCTGATATCGAGACAATGGTTGAAAGGGATACATTTGAGCACTAGCGATCTTTATAACAGCAAAACCTGCACAAACATAGAATAAAGGAGTGACAACTTCTTTTCAAGTTCAAGAATTTAATAACAGAAATAAAATGAACATCCAGAGAACATCACTATGTAATGCTGTTTATCTGAATTAACACTATATTTCGATTGACAAATCCTCTCAACTAGGCTAGTGAAACTTAACTAAACTACTACACAAAATGAAGATAAAAAGAAGCTAAGCTAAGGAACTATTTACATGCAAAAACAAACAAAAGACAAACAGGAGTGGTTGATCATGATGAAAATAACTCAGTGAATCCTTGTTCACTGAAGGTCTGATTCCAAAAACATGCAATGGAGTTAAAACATTTGCCATGTATTTCAATCAATTCACAATGCAAAGCCCAAGTTAAACAAAACATTGTTTGTTGAAATAATATTCTGAGGACCGGTTTGTCCTGCAAATTAATTTAATTCAGAATCGCATGCCTTTGTTTATGCGATTCTACCTCCGGGCGCTAGGGGTCACTATAGTGATCGTCGCTAACCTGGTTAAAATCTATGGTTATCAAAATTGCTTTGAAAACCGGCATTAATATACCATATTGATGCGGGAATAAGTCTCATAACACCATCGGAGGATGGCGGAGCAGAACAGTTATGCTTTATGCTTTAAAACAAACTCCTTTTGAAATGTCTGGGACCGGATGTTAGCAAGGCTAATAGCATGTTGGCTAGCGGACGCTCTGCGCTAACAAATGAAAGCTTTAGCTTTATTTTTAGTCATAATGAGTGGCTGGATAACGTAAACATTAATGTCCCATCAATGTATGAAACCCTTGTGGAGGTAACCTTTCTGTTTAAACCTTAAAACACACTCGACAGTGACATGGTACCAAAAGCTAGCAATGTTATACTGTTAGCCTTTTGTTCAAAACACCAGGTGTACAACGGTTTACAAATTGTTTGCCAATAAACCTTTTTAACTTCACCCTCAGCTCGCTGCCCAAACCTCTGTCTCATGTCAGTTCTGTCCAGTTTTGGCCATTCACGGGAGGAGCGTTGAAGGAGGAAGTTGTTGGCTAGTGTTAGCGGGCTAGCGTTTGCTCTGCAGCAGCTTGTGGGTTAACCACAGCGTGGGGAGGGGACGGAGGCCTGTAGGTCCTCCATGCAGCCTCTGACCCCGGTTGCAGACACGATTTAAGCAGATTTCTCCTCGGCATGGGGAAGGGGCTCTTGTGCCGGCGCTTCAGCTCTGCGTTGCCTGGAACCAGCTGAGGAGAAATGCAACAAAGCTGTATTGGCAGGCAGGATATTTGCTCCTGCTACCGGTGATGAGGTTAATACAGGAACTTAGCTCTGTATTTCGTGTGTGGTTTATCCAGATTCAGTCAGGTCCTCTTCTGAAACCGGCAGACGACCCTGGATCAAGCATGGCTGGTTCAGGCACCTTCCCTCAGGTGCTGGCTTGTGTGTCGGTCAGGGCCGACCAGGCCCTCATGGTTTGGCCTCCTTTGTCTGCACCAGGGAGAGGTGATCTGAAGAAGTGAAGAGCTGAAGAGTAGCGAGAATAAGAGAGTGTCTGTGTCTGTGCTGTGACTTTTATCTGTAAGGAGGGGTCACAGCTGACCTCCTGCTGGGAAAAAGGGCCCTCAGGAGGACAGAGAGAGGGAGAGAGGCCGTCCTTCTGGCCATGTCTGCAGCAGGACAGAATTCTTTTTGTCACCTCTTCCTTACTGTTCAGGATCCAATTTGAGATCAATTATTCATCACGGCGTACTTATGGCATAACACCTAGGTCCATTCGTCAATGTTCTACAACTGCTTATTACTTGCAGGGTCAGGAGGGAGGAACTGGAGGAGTAAGTGGGCGGGTGGCGGGGCACACTCTGGACAGCTTCCCAGTACAACACACACTGTACAAAGTGAAGACCTTGCCTTGACTTCCATTTACTTTCATTTTAAAGCCTTTCTATAGCCTTAACCTGACCCTAACCCTTAACCTAAATCTAATTAACACCTTAGACTTAAACTTCTGCCCTAGGTCAAAAAAAGTGTGGACTAAGAAAAGGTCCTCACTTTACATACCATACCATACCTATTTTATCTATAAAGCACTTTAAACACCTGCAGGACCAAAGTGCTATACACAATCACAAGAGGCAAAATGATCAATTATGAAGCAATAAGCAAAATGGTATATAAAAGTACTTATAGAAAGTAAAACACAATAAAACAAAGTCAACATCTCAGAGTCAAAAGCCAAGGAAAAGACACAGGTCTTAAGAAGGGATTTAAAATCAGAAAGGGAAGAGGCCTGTCTAATGCCCAAGGGAAGGTCATTCCACAGCTTGGGAGCTGCTACAGAACAAGCATGGTTCCCTCTGAGCTTGTGCTTCGTCTTGGACACCCTCATGTCAGCTGATCTAAGGGAAAGGGAGTGTGTGTAGCAGCTCCTACAAGGAAGGTGGGGCAAGGCCATTAAGAGCTTTAAAAGCAAATAAAATAATTTTAAAATCAATACTAAAATGTAGTGGCAGCCAATGTAGAGAGGCTGAAACAGGGTAAATATGCTCACATTTCCTTGTACCTTAAGAGACGTGCAGCGGCATGTTGTACCCTCTGCAGCTGGGACATGCACGACTCCCTTTTAGAGTGCATTACAGTAATCTATCCGAGTGGTTACAAAGGCATGGATTACTGTTTCAAAATGCTGATTAGAAAGGATAGGCTTTACTTGCATCAAAGTTTTCACTTTGGTTGTAAAATACCAAAAATATGCACGCACACACACACACACACACACACACACACACACACACACACACACACACACACACACACACACACACACACACGGGGCCCGTATAGAGTAGCCAAAAACTGGCATGTTTTCTGGCGTGTTGAAGGAAGCCAGATCACCCAGAATGGATCTATGCATGCACAGAGAGAACATGCAAACTCCTCACAGGAAGGCCCTGGCTGGGATTCAAACCCAGGATCTTCTTGCTGCGAGGCAACACTAACAACTGTTCCACTGAGCAGCCCAGTCTGCCAAGTCTCATTTCTAAATAGTGAAGTCGCCAAAGAACGTAATAAAAATTATCCCCTTTGATTTTGTATCTTTTTAAGGATTAAACTATCTAACACTTTCTAACACAAAAATGATCATCTTTAAAATTAATTATTTGTAATTATAAAGATGATTATTTTGGTTGCCTTTAATAAAGCGTAAGTGTTTCAATACAACACAAGAACATTGAGTAAATGGTGCCAAGGACAACTGTTATAAGCTGTTTTAGAGCAGAAATGATCAAACTTATGCTGCTTTTTATCATTTATGATTAACATGTTTCTGCTGTAAAGGTCTGATTGACTCCCACCTCCTTTTGTGACATATATCTGAAATTAGAGTGAATAATTGTGTTTGAAAAAGAGTAAGTGATGATGGGCTTCTCATGCCAACTCAATGGCTGCTCAGGTTCCTTTTGTTGCTTTACTCAATGGTTCCCCTAAACCACAATGTGAAGCCTAATGACACGCTACTGTTTTCCTGCTGCACACATAATGACTCGAAGTGAATGAGACACCAGCTGAGAGTTGGACATTTCTGCCTACGTAATTGCGACACTTAAGGTAAAGTGGTGCTGAGGAACAATATCAGAAAATCAGGGAGTTCTCACTCCAACTGCTGGGGACCGAAATATTTGTTTTGGATGCTAAAATATTGCGTAGCGGGACGGTTTTCTGTCTGGTTGATCATGGACAGAGGGACTAAAGGGGACTGCACCATTCAGTCCTTGGCATCATCTCTGTAAGAGATACCACAGATTGCAGTGTGTAGGAAGGAAGAAGGGTGTTAAATAGGAGGGTTTTAAGGGAACAGCAGCTTTCCGATTAGTTGACTCTCCAAACTCCTTGTACCTTGTGATGTCTGCAGCCCACACAGCCTACCTCTTTCAACTTCCCCCCATCAAGCTCCTTCTACATAAAAATATTACTTTCCACATCCAGTGTTTCATCACCCACATCTCACGCGTTTCTCAGGATGCTCTGGCCATGCAGTAAATTGTTCCTCTTTTATCTGGAGGACTGCTTTTATTTTGTGCTCCACACATTTCACACAGCCCAACAGTCAGGGTGGCACTCCTCAAAAATCGAAGCGCTTCTCTTCTTTAAACTCTAAGCTTTAGGGATTGCCAGCAACACTTTTCTTCTTTGACTCCCTGTTCATCCTCCCCCTTCGCCTCCTCCCACTCATTGCTGTTTCCATCTCACGGGATGGAGGGGTCCTGGCACCATTTTAGAAGGTTTTCTCCATGTGCTTGGCCTGTTTGATAGAGCTTTGAAGAAGGGAGTTTGGTCACATCCATCGGCCCACTCGCTTGTGTTTCTCATAGTCTCTCTTACATGGTGGACGGTGCCTTGGGGTGTGATCAAACCTACAGATTACGTTCTCTGCAAATTTGTGTTGAGACAGATAAACACATTCCAGCGTGCTGTGTTCCATGGCACAAAAGTGTTTTGCCCTTTAAGAACTGGTTCATGAAAATAAATCCGAAAGACTATGATCAAAGATAACCAAAGTAAATGCAAAAGGTTTTCAGTTTACTTCAGTTAATAAAAATTATGTTGTTTCCTTTATTTCTCTATAATTTCACTTACACACCCTGGCACATTTTACGGCATATCAGAGCAAAACACATACAAATATATGGTATTTTTGCTCACCCATACATTGTATGATAATTCATATTTATCTTTGCTCACCATCTAAATATGGTTTTCATGTTTGGGTAGTTTTGTAGCTCAACAGGAAGTCCATTCCATATTTCCATGGACAAAATTCAATTCAATTGAATTTTCTTTATACAGTGGGCACGGAAAGTATTCAGACTCCTTTACATTTTGCACTCTTTGACTACAGCCATTTGCTGAAATCAAAAAGTTCATTTTATTTCTCATTAATGTACACTCAACACCCCATCTTGACAGAAAAAAAAGAAATGTAGAAATTTTTGCAAATTTATTAAAAAAGAAAAACTAAAATATCACATGGTCATAAGTATTCAGACCCTTTGCTGTGACACTCATATTAAACTCACATGCTGTCCATTTCTTCTGATCCTCCTTGAGATGGTTCTACTCCTTCATTTGAGTCCAGCTGTGTTGAATTAAACTGATAGGACTTGATTAGGAAAGGCACACACCTGTCTATATAAGACCTCACAGTGCATGTCAGAACAAATGAGAATCATGAGGTCAAAGGAACTGCCAGAGACAGAATTGTGGCAAGGCACAGATCTGTCCAAGGTAACAAAACGATTTCTGCAGCACTCAAGGTTCCTAAGAGCACAGTGACCTCCATAATCCTTAAATCGAAGAAATTTGGGTCGACCAGAGCTCTTCCTAGAAATGGCCGTCCACCCAAACAGCAATCGTGGGAGAAGAGCCTTGGTGAGAGAGGTAAAGAAATACCCACAGATCAATTGGCTGAGCTCCAGAGATGCAGTAGGGAGATGGGTGAAAGTTCCACAAAGTCAACTATCACTGCAGCCCTCCACCAGTCGGGGCTTTATGGCAGAGTGGCCCGAGGGAAGCCTTTCCTCAGTGCAAGACATATGAAAGCCCGCATAGAGTTTGTCAAAAAACCATGAAGGACTCCCAGACTATGAGAAATAACATTCTCTAGTCTGATGAGACGAAGATCAAACTTTTTGGCATTCATTCTAAGCGGTACGTGTGGAGAACACCAGGCACTGCTCATCACCTGCCCAATACCATCCCAACGGTGAAACATGGTGGTGGCAGCATGCTACCACCATGCCATGGGGATGTTTGATTAGAGACAGGACGACTGGTTGCAATTGAAGGAAAGATGAATGCGGCCAAGTACAGAGATATCCTGGAAGAAAACCTTGTCCAGAGTGCTCAGGACCTCAGACTGGGCCAAAGGTTCACCTTCCAACAAGACAATGACCCTAAGCCCACAGCTAAAATAACAGAGTGACTTCAGAACAACTCTGTGACATTCTTGACTGGCCCAGCCAAAGCCTTGACCTAGACCCAATTGAGCATCTCTGGAGAGACCTGAAAATGGCTGTCTACCAACATTCACCATCCAACCTCACGGAACTGGGGAGGTTCTGCAAGGAAGAATGGCAGAGGATCCCCAAACCAGGTGAGAAAAACTTGTTGCATCATTCCCAAGAAGATTCATAGCTGTAATAGCTGAAAAAGGGTGCTTCTACTCAATACTGAGCAAAGGTTCTGAATACTTATGACCATGTGATATTTCAGTTTTTCTTTTTTAATAAAAAGGGGTGCTGAGTGTACATTAATGCAAAATAAAATGAACTTATTTGATTTCAGCAAATGGTTGCCATGAAGCAAAGAGTAAAAAAATTAAAGGGGTCTGAATACTTTCTGTACCCACTGTATAGCGCCAATTCACAACACATGTCATCTCAAGGCACTTTACAAAGTCAAATTTGATCAAATCATACAGATTGGTCAAACTTTCCTCTCTAAGGAAACCCAGCAGGTTGCATCAAGTCTCTCCAAGCAGCATTCACTCCTCCTGAAAGAGCGTAGAGCCACAGTGGACAGTCGTCTGCATTGTTGATGGCTTTGCAGCAATCCCTCATACTGAGCATGCATGAAGCGACAGTGGAGAGGAACCCGCCCCGCCCCCCCCCCCTTTAAAAGGAAGGAAAACCTCCAGCAGAACCGGGCTCAGTGTACGCGGTCATCTGTCACGTTCCACTGGGCTTTTTAGAAGACAGAGCAAAGACAAACACAAAAAAAGCACAGAAACACACATTGATCCAGAATATTTCATCCGTCCATTTCCTAACACGTCTATCCCTTGTGGGGTCGTGAGGGGTGCTGGTGCCTATCTACAGCTGTCAATGGGTGAGAGGTGGGGTACACCCTGGATGCAGGGCAACACAGAGACAAACAGGACAAACAGCCATTCTCGTACACACTCACACCTAAGGAGAATTTAGAGAGACCTATTAACCTAACATCCAGAATATTTCTTGACAAAAAATCTTTGATACAGTCTTTTTCAGCTATAAGCCATAATCCTCAAAATGAACAGAATGAAACTGAGATTTATTGATATACAACTATATGCTTAAGTCAAAGCCTGGATTTAGGGAGGGCAAGTTAAACAGGAACTGCATGTGGTTTTAGAGAAGAAGGCATCAATTTTGCAGGGGTTTGATTGTTGACTTTTTCTTCTTCGAGACTAAAAACAACCATTATTTTTTAAGCAGGGCACAATCAAAGAATTGGGTGCATTTGAATAAGCCACTCCAACTTAAACAGAAATGACCTCTCTCGTTTTTATAATGGGTGCATTGTTTACACTACATTCAGTTTCTTCTTTTGCCATCAATTTGTTGCCTGCACTTTCCTACACACCTTTCATTTTCCAGTATCTTCCTTTGCATGCTTCGCTTGCTTTTAAGTCTAAGGACCTTCATCTACCTCTCTCTGTGTTGTTGCTTTTACTGACACTGGGCTCCTGTTCACTCCAATAACTGTCCTTGAACATACAAAGAGGAAAAGTTGGCTAAAGGCTGTAGAAAATGTTGGGACAGTTGAAGTGATGGGCCAGAATAGTAGTAAACCAGCGGTGGGTGTCACTGGGAAAGGTGTGTCTGACCTTCATCTAGTAATGTACCCCAATTTACATTTGCAGCAATCACTCAAACTGTGCATGTGTGAAGTAACATTGGAGAGTGAAACTTCCATTTAACAGGAAGGAAAACCTCCAGTAGAACCAGGCTCAGTATGAACGGTCATCTGCCTCGACCGACTGGGGGTTAGGTAAGACAGAGCAGAGACACAAAAGCACAGAAGCACACAATGATCCAGGAATCCATTCTATGTTATATGGTAATAGCAGATGATCTGCCCCCCAGATGATGTCACAGCTAATAGAACAGCAGACTAGGTGTACCTACTATGAAGAGAGAGAGAGAGAAAAATAAATGGAGAGAACAAAAAGTTAAAAGTTGAAACGACAGCAAACTATGCAAATTTGGTGACCAGTATAACTGGTCCTCCAGCAGCCAAAGCCTATAGCAGCATAACTATAGAGGTAGCTCAGTAATACCTAATTCACTTTGTCAAAAAGGAAAGTTCTAAGCCTAAGATAAATTGTTTACTTTGTGTTTCAACTAAGATTTTATGTTCAAGCTTGCAAACATATATTCAATCACAGAGTCAACAGACAACACAACTACAAGCAACAGTCAACATAAATCAGTTTACTAAATCTTGCCCGTTTATCTAATTAGACACATTTGACTTGTACACATTCTGCAGACAGAGCCAGCACTGAAAGGTCATGATGCTCTCCCTTTGGCCTAATAAGATACAATTTCTTGGCATCAGGGACCGGTATTTGGCTCGACTGAATGCGTTTGAGCAGGTTTCAAATGCTGGTGCCAGCTCTGGACACAGGGAGAAATCATCCGCCAACTTAACTGGGAAATAGAGAGAGCTTAGTACATTCATCTCTCCCCTGCAGGTGCTGTTCCATCAACATATAGCTATTTGGCTTCAGCACAGGACCGTGGCAACTCTACAGATGCCAGTCTCAGCTGCTCATGGGCTGGAGTGGTAAAGTAATTATGACAATGATATTCCTATGCATGCAGCGGGAGCTCAGCATGCATAACTGTTAGCGCTGCTCCATAATGTTTTAGACAGATGGTAGAGTCAGACAAAGAGCACTCCAACAGACATTCATCCATCTTCTGACCCGCTTAATCCCTCATGGGGTCGTGGGGGTTGCTGGTTCCTATCTCCAGCGTTCACCGGGCAAGAGGCGGGATACACCCTGGACAGGGCGCCAGTCTATCGTAGAGCAATACAGAGACAAACAACCATTCACACACACACTCACACCAAAGGACAATTTAGAGAAGCCAATTAACCTAACAGTCATGTTTTTGGACTGTGGGAGGAAGCCGGAGTACCCAGAGAGAACCCACACATGCACAGGGAGAACATGCAAACTCCATGCAGAAAGACCCAGGTTGGATTTGTTGAGTGCTCCACTGTGCAGCCCCTCCAACATACAATCAAGCATTAAATAAAAAAACACTAGTCCATGCTAAAAGATCAGCCAGAAATCTAACAATGTTGTGCAGAAGAAAAGAGATGGTCTTTTCCTTGGTTAATTAATGGCTGATGTGAACCAATGTATTTTGAGGAATTGGGTCACTAACAGATTCAGTGCACTCTCATCATCACTGGAGCAGGCCAAGTGTTTTTACAGGAGCTCTTAGAGTGAAAAGAAGAGGCTGTTATTAACAGCGAGAGACCAGCCGAACCAGAAATCTGGACAAAGGATCAGCAGGGAGGCCTAAATTCAGCAAATGATCAATTCTGAGTAAGTGTAAATAAATCTACATGTTATGGGAGCAAAGACAACACTCCACCTTAGAGATACCATATGAAACCAACTGATAAAGCATAGGAAAATACTATGTCTGTTGTGTCTGCCTTTACATATTATTTGTTTGCATCCTGAGCCAGTGTCTGTCTCAAAGAAAATTGTCACCATGGTAACACGTGGTGACAATAAAGATTCTTGATTGGACAATTTTTTTCTCCAAATCAGAAATCCTGATCATAGTATGGTCACTTCAGATTCAGAGCATGCTGACTGCATCTTCACCTGGTTCTTTAACCACAACATGATTTTACCACGAGCGCTATCACTCATATCCTAATCAAGTGATTCTTCAGAGATCACTTGATAAAACATTTAACATGATATCATGATGTAAAACCACCAAGTATGATAAAGAGATTTCAGTTGAAGAACAAAACCTTCAACCTGTTGGTGTTTTAGATGTTTGTTGTGGATTAAAAACATAAACCTGTCTGAAGCAACACCCATTAAAACTATATCCAGCTAGTTGTAAGAGCTACCAATGCATGGGAAAAGTATGGTCTAGTTTAGTGGATCCCAAACTTTTTTAGTTACACACCTCCTTCTGTGTCCCAACTGGGTTGACACCTTCAAAAAAAACAAATGCAACAAGCTTTTTTATAGCCATATTAAAGGTGTCATGTTTAATCATGCTCAAATGACCAGAACACACATAATAAAAAGATAATAATAGAAAATTGCAGCTGCAGTTCCAATAACACAACCATCATAACACAGGTTATGGAAATAAAATTAAGAATTTGAATTAAATTGCAATAAAGTTACACACAACATCCATAACAGGATCCTGAGGATTTTCAGGTGCATCGGTATGGAGCTAAAAAAGTGACAGCTTGCAGCGACATTGAAAAGACATTTGACATTGTAAAATCAAACATTGAAAAATTAATCATTAAAAAAATCGTTTGCAATGAAATCGAAAAAGAGATCTGGCAGTGAAAAATTAGACATTGAAAAGTCAAACATTGTTAGAAAGTAAAAAGTTACGATATTCTCATTTTATGCTGCAGCTTTAATTCAATTAGAGATGTTTTCAGTGTCACTGCAGAGTTCCTTCAGCTACAATGTCACCACAAGCTGGCCCTGTTTTGCCTTTGGGAGCGGGGCTAAATTGAAAGCCCCTTCATGGGTCTTCCGATTTTCCGGTACTCCTTATGGTACCCCCAGGGGTTGCATGCAGGAAGAGCGTAGAATTCCTGGTCTAGTTTAAAAGTAGAGTGGATAATTTTTCTGCAAATTTAGATAAGGAACGTCCAAGTCCTTTTTTGAATAACTCCGCATGTGCAAGACCGTTTTACCCGCTCTTCCGCTCCTCAAGAAGATCGCATGATAGAATCTCCCACATCCACTCTGGTCTAATTTCTTTCTACTGAGGCCTTCCTCTTCTTCTCATAAACTTGTAAGATAGTTTTGGGACTTCTTGTGACTGTGAGCAATTTTCAAAGTATATGGTGAGAGCAGCAGAGCTACAATGGACTTTTAAACCCAAGGCTAACTGGATTCATAAACACTAGAAGTGCGCATGTGCAACCAGCAAGAGGATACTAGCCAGAAAAGTGCACGCACATTGGCATTAAGTAAGCGCGTTACAATGATTTGCATCTAGGGTAACCAATAGATAAGATAATCCCCCGGAACTTGAAACTGAAAAAGATCGTCTACTATACCTTTAAGACTAAAAGATGTAAAAAGCCATCATCATGCTCTAAAGTAAAGGTTGAACAACAGATGAGAAACAACTTGCTGGCATCTTTCATTCGGCATATCCATTTGTAAAGTCCTGAGTCATGCTGAGTAATCCTCTGTACTGGCATGACTCAGACCCAGCTAGGCTGCAGTTATGCAAAGGAAGACTGAGTCGTGCTACCATCAAACTACAACTACAGGTCTCATGTCTGCACTTTTAGAGGACAGAGCCACAGTGGTATGCGAGCCTAATATCTTTGAGATCCCAGCTTCTTCCTCCCTTCCACATCTGCTCACCCACACTCTATCCAGGCAATCAATGTGCTGCTACAATAATAAACTACCATGTCCACAGTGTGGATGTTTTTTCATACTGAATACCCCTAGGCATCTGAAACAGAAATGCACACAGGCCTTATAAAAAGGCTCATGGTCTTTTTTTTCTCACTATCTAACAACAAATTTGACAGTCTCTTGTGTTTTAGGTCAGTTAGATCACCAACATGATTTATATTTGCAAAGTATAAGTAATTAGTAATTATCTCCTGATAGATATGCTTTAACAGTCCAGGATGTGAGCCACCTTGTTTCTTTTTAGCTCTGCTTACAAATGTTTGCAGGGCTGAGGTCAGGGTTTTTATGCTGCTGTCAAAGTAATTGTGCCTTTCTCTCTGAGTGATCTCTTATTCCATGTCAATTTACATTTAATTTTATTTATACAGCTCCAATTCACAACACATGTCATCTCAAGGCACTTTACAAAGTCAAGTTCAATCAAATCATACGGATTGGTCAAAAAGTTTCCTCTAAGGAAAACCCAGTAGATTGCAACAAGTCCCGACAAGCAGCATTTACTCCTCCTGAAAGAGCGTAGAGCTACAGGGAGAGTCGTCTGCATTGTTGATGGCTTTGCAGCAATCCCTCATACTGAGCATGCATGAAGCGACAGTGGAGAGGAAAACTCCCCTTTAACAGGGAGGAGAACCTCCAGCAGAACCAGAACCAGGCTCAGTGTGAACGCTCATCTGCCTCCACCCACTGGGGCTTAGAGAAGACAGAGCAGAGACACAGAAAGCTCAGAAGCTCACATTGACCCAGGAGTACTTTCTATGGTAGAGAAGACAGAGCAGAGACACAGAAAGCTCAGAAGCTCACATTGACCCAGGAGTACTTTCTATGTTACAGAAGACAGAGCAGAAGCACAGAAGCACACATTGATCCAGGAATCCTTTCTATGTTATATGGAATAGCGAATGATCTGTCTCCCCTGGATGATGTCACAGCTAACAGAATGTCAGAAAAGGTGTACCTACTATGAAGGAAAAAAGACATAGAACAAAAAGTTAAAAGCTGAAATAAAAAACAAAGCAGATTGGAGAACTCAACAGAGTGAGAAAAATAGGCCCTGATGTCCTCCAGCAGCCTAAGCCTATAGCAGCATAACTATAGAGGTAGCTCAGGGTAACATGAGCCACTGTGACTATAAGCTTTGTCAGAAAGGAAAGTTTAAAGATTAGTCTTAAAAGTAGACGGGGTGTCTGCCTCACGGACCAAAACTGGGAGTTGGTTCCACAGGAGAGGAGCCTGATAGCTAAAGGATCTACCTCCCATTCTACTTTTAGAGACTCTAGGAACCACCAGCAGACCTGCAGTCTGAGAGCGAAGTGCTCTGTTAGGAACATACGGGGTAATCAGAGCTCTGATATATGATGGAGCTTGATTATTAAGGGCTTTATACGTTAGAAGGAGACTTTTAAATTCTATTCTTGATTTAACAGGAAGCCAATGAAGGGAAGCTAAAACAGGAGAAATATGATCCCTCTTGTTGATTTTCATCAGAACTCTTGCTGCAGCATTTTGGATCAGCTGAAGACTTTAAACTGCATTTTGTGGACTTCCTGATAGTAAAGAATTACAATAGTCCAGCCTTGAAGTAACAAATGCATGGACTAGTTTTTCAGCATCACTCCTGGACAGAATGTTTCTAATTTTGGCAATATTCCTGAGGTGAAAAAAGGAAACTCTGGAAACCTGTTTAATATGGGATTTAAATGACATGTCTTGGTCAAAGTTAATGCCATCCAGATTAAGTGATTGATTAAGATTGGTACAGGACTTGTTTCACTGTAGATGAAGACACTCTCATGTTTAGAAGATCTTTTGCTTTTGTTATGGTGCTGATTCCCAAATTTTGTACCAAAACATGTTCATTCTTGGATGTCCATAATTCTCTTTTTGATATCTTGGCTTTTATCCACTACCGTGTCACACAGGGAAGCAGTGTGTTTAAAGGGTTGCCTTAAAATACATCTGCAGGTTGGCCTCTGGTAATTAATTTTTTTTATTAAACTATCAGCTTACAAAGCTTAAAGTGCCATGACAGCATCATCTCAGTGTCATATTTCTATAAATGTGACTCTGAGGAACGCAATGACTGAAACAATTGTAGGTTTAAGAAGGTTTATTGAAAAGGTTGGATTTGGATGGATCTTTCAGCGGGTCAAAGGTCTTGTGGGTTCTGCCGGAAAAGATGGAGAGGATGGTGAATAACTTGAGCTTGGTACTGTGAAGATGATGTTTGGAAAAAAGGACTCACTGAGGCGGTGGCTTGGATTTGGTTCAGGTGAGAGGTGCTGTGCAGACGTCCGGGTTTTCGGTGCAGGTCCTGGTCCCTCCTCGGTGTTGTGATTGGTTGGAGGGTGGACAGGCAGGCGAGCACAGGCAGGAGGGCTAACTGGGTTACAGAAGGTTCCAGTTCGGTTCTGAAACTGTTCCAGGCTGATTTCTGATGAAGGTGAAGCGAGGCTTCCAGGCTTGGTACGGATGAACGAGGTTCTAGGGCAAAAGACAACAGGAACAAGGTAATACAAGGTATCAGGTAGAAACACGGAGAACACTTGGGTTTGGTCTGTACCACGCTGAAGCGCAAATGAACTGGCGTCCTCCTCCTGGTTCCAGCTCCTTATAAAGCAGTGGTCGCCAATCCGTTGATCGCGATCGACTGGTAGATCTTTGAAACATTCCCTGTAGATCACGATGATAGAGACCAGGGATGTGCGAGTTGCCACTAGGGGGTGCGTGAGCTGAAATCTGTAATGGCGACTGTGTTTTTTCCCCCACACCATAAAGACATGTAAATAAACATTTCCTTTGTGAATATTAAAAACTGCAAATTTGATAAATAAATAAAATGTATTGACATAAAAATCTATTTATTTTAAGTCTTGTTCTACGCTTCATTTTAAGATGAAGTTATCTTCTTCTACACATTGTGCTTCATATGCGCTCCCAGCTTGTGCCTCTACTTCATTCATACTCGCAAATATGCTCAGTTGGTTGAAATCAGGGAATCAAAGGCAACAGAGAGAATTACAACGGATCTTGGAGAAGACCAATGCCTCTCCATCTCTCTCCTCGCTTGTCGTGTTCGTTATTAAAGGGAAAATTGAATTTGGGCCGAAAGTTTTATTTACAAGATTAAATTGAGCGACACAGTCTCTCTTTCGATCACGCAGCGCCTCCAAACAGCGCTGCTCATTGTGCGGTGACTCTGAACCGCTACCAGCACTGACGCGCATGTCTCGCCCACACCCTGCTGCAGCCTCGGCTGCTTGTGTGTGTGTGTGTGTGTGTGTGTGTGTGTGTGTGTGTGTGTGTGTGTGTGTGTGTGTGTGGTGGGGGGGACCATGTTCACGCACAGAGCTGCAATACTTTTCATTGTGATTCTGACAGGCGAGTTCATTTTAAAGATGCGGTTTTAGCGCATATTTAGACAGGGACAAACCGACGGTGGGGCTGAGGGGAGCTGAGGTGTGTTGCCCTGGCCGTGTTTACCTGCTGAATGTAGCCGCTGTAAAAGTTTTTATTTCTCTGATGAATAACATCTTTATGGACCGCTCTGTTATTCACACTCTGCTCTGCTCTGCCAAAGATATCTCTCTCTCTCTCTCTCTCTCTCTCTCTCTCTCTCTCTCTCTCTCTGACACAAATCAAATCAAAGTTCTTTGTTTTTGTATCTTGCGATGTAAATTGTGAGTCAGACTCAGATTAAGAAGCTGATGCACGAAATGAAAGTGAGAACACGCACAGGTAGAACATCAGAGTTTAGTCCGTGAATGCACCAGGATGGCCGCTTCAGAGACGTTTCAAGTTGTGGAGGAGTGGCCGATCCGAGCATTTCTTTCTTTCTCTCGCTCCAGGCTGAGCCACTGATGCACCCGAAAATCCTCAGGATTCCGTTGTGGATTTTAAAACTTTATTGCAGTTTAATTCAAATTATGTTTTAATTTTATTCCCACAACTTTTGTTATGATGGTTGTATGGATTTAACTGCAACAGATTTTATTTTTTTTTTCCCGTAATGTGACTTTAATGACGCTTCAGGAGATAAACATAACACTTGATAAGACTTTACTTTACTTTACTTTACTTTTATGTTGACATTAATTGAAGTTGATGTGAAGCTATGGCCAGTTTGATATGCTAATTACAATGTTTTCTTTGTTACATTAATTTGTCCAGTTGGACCAAAACATTTTATGTAATTCAAAAACAGTTGATTTATGAGTTCATTCATGAATAAAAGCCTTCAAGTTTGAAGTAGAATCTGGGCTATTTTTCTTGCAACGCCTCTGCAGGTAGATCTTGCAACCCACCAAAGTGGAGGTCGGGGATCTTGGGCTTAAAAAGGTTGGAGACCACTGTTACAAAGGGTGGTAATGAGCTCTGATGTGTCACACCTGCCCGTCCAGCCCTGCAGTGTAATATATTGGGTTCTGTCTTGGTTTTATGTTTATTATTTGATCAATTGTCCTTTCTCCTGTTTTAGTTTTCTGTTTTGGGTTTGTTGTTTGGTTTCTGCTATTGTTTATGTTCTCAGTTTTTGAGTTCTGTCAGGATCTCTCACTGATGTCTGGTTTGATTTCCTATTGCACACACCTGCTTAGCTCCGCCCAGTTGCTCATTACCTTCCACATGCACATGACAGTATTTAACCAGAGTTCAAGCCAGACATCAGTGCCAGATCTTCTCGTGTGCCAGTTGGTGAGTTGTATCCAGCACTTTCAGTTTGCTTGTTGATCCTGACCTGTTGCTCTCACGGATTTCTGAGCCAGCCTGTTTTTGTTCGGTTTGCTCTGGCCTGTTTTTGGACTTTTAGTTTTACCTGATCCCTGCTTGAGAGTCTGTTCATCTTTGAACTGTTTTTTGACCAGTGAGACTCCTGAACCTGCCTGTCTCCTGCTTTGTTTTTGATCAGCCTTTAATAAATCTAGTTATCTCACATTCTGCTTGTTTGGCTGAATTCTGGGTCCTCAGTCTCTGGTTCATTACATGCAGAGGAGGAAGATAAGGGAAAGACAGGCCTACACCTAGACCACAGAGTATGACACTCAGTAACCCAGAGTGTTTAAAGTCACAGTAATTGTAGTTTATGTAAAGTGTGAATGTACTGTAAATGAGTACTGATAACCCTGACATTTAGTAATTATAGTAATTTTGGTTGCCCTAACTGAATTTAAGCAGGGAAGGTTTAGTCTGATTTAATGTGAAGCAGTGCGATGGCCGTGTCTCTTTCTACAATGTCTATAAATATGTAAATGGTAAATGGCTTGGACTTGTATAGTGCTTTAACTAGTCCGATGACCCCAAAGCGCTTTACACTATAATCAGTTACCCCCCCATTGGTGAGCTATGTTAGTAGCCACAGCTGCCCTTGGGCAGACTGACAGAGGCGCCCCAAATACAGTATGTGGTTCAACTCCATATTTCAAAGAATGGCGTCCACTGCATCCTCAACAACGCAGAAGCGAAGAACTCGGCCAAGACCATCTATATTCTGGCTCCTTGTCTCATATGCACCATGGTCTTTATTCTGTGTGAAGGCAGCCTAAAGAAAATGCAGGAAAGCATCATATTTATACAGTAAACTCTTTGTGAGGTGAGACAGGACAAGGGTTAGGGCTAGGGTTAAACCTAATCGTGTCTTCAGTTTTCATGTATATCCAGAGTGTTTCTTTAGAGGTGTTATTCTCATGCAGTATGTTAAAAAATCCCTGTGTGTGTGAGCAACCTCTTTTTTCTCTCTCTTGAAAACTCACAGTTCTTTGAAAAGTGTTGCACGGAGCTTTCAAGTCATCGATGAAAGAAGTGGGCATGTTCATCTGTGAGTCAGACAGACACTAGAGACGTTTTTCTGGTGTAAAGTCTCAGATCAGAGCAGAGGACCTCTAATTATAAAGCAGCTCTGGGACATGTTTGTGTCAGTCAGAGTGTGCACACATTAAAGCAGCGAGGCAGGAGCTGTTTGCTTGGACATCATAACACTTAATCACTGCCAGAGCTTGACTTGCATGAGATTTTTAATGAGCTAGAAAAAAACTGTGCAAACTTTGCCCAGGCAAATGAGATTGAGTAAACAAGTGATCCTACAAAGTCTTCTGATGGGGGAAAAAGAGGCTGGGGTGTGGTGAAGGCAAGCCACTACTGCTTCTTCAAGAATTTTAAACATTTCCAACATTCATAGAATGCTAGTTTATGTGTCCTGATCAAGTATCTCAAAAAAGCCAGAGAGCACTTTATGAATTTTTTCCTTCAAAAACACTGCTTTGAAGGAGCATCTTGAGGAGCATCATTTAAGGTGTCTGCTTGTGCTCTACTGAAGGCTGACGGCATAGCTCTTAGGTTTAAGACTAAAGCCCTAAAGATGACAGTCTGCTCTGTAGTGGTGGAATATCTAAGGAAATTATAAACTAAAAGAATGAGGAGCCTACATCAGCCATCCTATGAGAATGACTCCCACTTTAGTCAAAGTGGATCACACTGCAATTAAAGTGTGACTGCTGGCCTGCAGGTGAATGTAACATCATAAGGCAAAGATTCTGGTAATTTCGATTACAATGAAATTTGTAGCTGACAATAAAAATGTATTGATTGATTGATTTGGCAGTTTACGCTCATCTGCCGGACAGCTGTCAATCTTTAAGAGATGAACATGTTCTCATCCTGGATGGAGAGGAACACTGGTTTGAGAGAGGAGTAAAGGAATCAATTTTTGTGAAGAGAAACTGCCCATCACTAAACAGGGGGGAGGCCTCCGGGTCCAGCTGTCCCACTCTTACAATGCTGTTATTGAGAGCATGACTCAGCCCCCTGGGGACAACAAGCAGTTTTCATTGTCACTGTTAAACCAGTTGAGCCACTATGTTAAGGTTCTGCTTATATGGCTGAGTTTACCTATAACTCCTCAGACTGAAGAAGTCTCTGGGAGAAGAGACGAAACATTTCAACAAAAAAGATCCCCTCCAGAGGATCTACTCAATGTTTTCTATTTATTTTTTTGCCTGTATTATTGAGATGCATCAGGACACTATTAAAGTTCATTGCCAGGGTTTTTGATTTGCCCACTGTAGCAGCTTAGCCTGTTATGCAAACAGGGGCCTGAGTGACTTAAGGTTGACAGACAGGACTCTGAAATAAAGTGATCAACCAAAGGTTGGAGCTATCCCTTTAGCTCTTCCTAGTTCCTGTTTTTAAAAGCAGGACAGAGTCTACATCAGTAGGAAGAGGAATACTGAAGATAACAATGAGGCATTAGCACAAAGCAGTCAGGACTGATTAGAGACAATTTCCAAGAAGGGAGGTGGGTGCAGCACAATAAGGTTCTCATAAGATTCATGATGCTAATGAAACATTTGAAGCACTCCAATTCTCTGCAAGTCTGCCTTGAAGCTTACAGGCCGAAGGGGATTTGATAAATTACAGCGATATAAATTACTGAAGTTTAGAAAGCCAAGAAAAAACGAAGAACTCTGCTCTTTCAGGCAACAGCTTAGTGTGTCGGCGATGGACAGCGCTGAGCCAAGTTGTAAAAAAATAAGGATGGAACTAAATGAGGCAGATTTCCTGATGCTGATTTGCCTTCACCAGCTTTGTTTTTCTCTGTTTCACATCTGTTGTTTTTCTGGAATTTGCCTTGGCTGGCAGTTATGTTATCCATCCATCCATCCATCCATCCATCCATCCATCCATCCATCCAGGCCCGGTGTTAGTGGAACAAACAACAGGGAGCATGTTATGCACAGTGGGGAGGCAAGTCCATAAGTCTACTGAAAAAAAAGAAAAAAAATGTTTTCCAGAAAACATTTTCTGAAAAACATATTCTGAGCTTGTGTTTACATGACACACAATCTTAAAGCATTTGCAACAACTAATGACTAAAATAAACATCTTCACTTCAAATAACTAAGAGATGATTCTTTTAACATGGGCAGGGTTGCTTTGCGCATCACCGCGGCTGTGTTTTATTATGGGGTATAAGGGGAGAAAAAAACAGTTTGGCCATCAACCAGTTCGGCCTCAAACGACTGGCTTGTCGGGAATCCTCCCAAACCTCCCCTGCCACCTTGCCTCTCGGTGTGACTGACTTCAGCCACTAATTCGGTAGAGTGGATCCCCCGCAACCCCCTGCAGTCCAGAGTCAGTTCTTCCTCCTGTCTGGGTTTAGTTAGGTTCTGGCTTTTGTTATGGTTAGTTCAGTTTCCTCCAACCACTCCCACTCAGCCTTCCCTTCACTCCCGCTGCAGTTAGTCACACCTGCCAGCCACTAATTAGCCAGACTCACTTCACCTGCCAGCCTCCCTACTTAAGCCTCACTCTGCTGTCACTTCTTTGCCGGTCCGTCAACATTCTACACTTACTCCTCACCTGTCTACCCGTGTGTTACCTGCTTGCTACTGGAACCCTGCCGAGCTAAATCCTGTCGTTACTTTGATCTGCTTGTATTCATCCTACCAAGCCAGTATCGATCTCTGCCGTGCTGTGGATCTCTGCCGTGCTGTGGGTCTCTGCCGTGCATCTCTGCCATGCTGCGGGTCTCTGCCGAGCTGTGGGTCTCTGCCGTGCTGTGGATCTGCTACAAGTCTTCCGTCATTCACATCATGCCTGTCCTCCCGTCTTGGTCTCAGCTCGTCCTGTTCCTGGTTGCTGCGCTGCTGGACTCTGAACCTCCACTCCCGTATTAATGGACTCTGGCTTCTCCTCCGTTGTATAGGCGCACAGCTTTTCCGTCACCCGGTCAGACTCTCCGCTCTGAACCTGCCAGCCAGCTCCAGCATCCTTCATCTCCGCCTGGTACAAACTCTGGTTCTATATGTCATCACCATCCTTTACTGGCAATAAACTCTCTTAAAATCAACTCTGTGTGTGCGTGCTCTGTCCGGGTTCATCCAAAGACAAATCATGACACCAGCTAGTCCCAGGGCCTCTTCAACAATCCAATAGCATCATGGTCATGAGAGATAGTGCCTTCAGACCATTCCGGAGGCAAAGATTCCCACGAACGCACCGCCTAGATGTCACATTTGTTGACTGTGGGATAGGGGAGGGGGCAGTCAATGATGGTGGGTCCACCAGAGAGTTCCTTCGTCTGTTAGTTGTTCCAATCAGAGACAGTCAATATGTCAGTGGCCCAGATGACTCAAAACTGTCTTTATTGGCCCATGGTAATTCATCCATCCATCCATACATCCATTTTCTGACCCGCTTAATCCCTCATGGGGTCGCGGGGTTGCTGGTGCCTATCTCGAGCGTTCACTGGGCGAGAGGCAGGGTACACCCTGGACAGGTCGCCAGTCTGTCGCAGGGCAACACAGAGACAAACAGGACAAACAACCATTCACACCTAAGGACAATTTAGAGAACCCAATTCACCTAACAGTCATGCTTTTGGACTGTGGGAGGAAGCCAGAGTACCCAGAGAGAACCCACACATGCACAGGGAGAAAATGCAGACTCCATGAAGAAAGGGATTTGACCCCAGAACCTTCTTGGTGCAAGGCACCAGTACTACCCACTGGTACACTGTGCAGCCATGGTAGTAAAATTCAATTCAATTTTATTTATATAGCACCAAATCATGAAACATGTCATCTCAAGGCACTTTACAAAATCAAATTCAATCATATTATACAGATTGGGTCAGATTATACAGATTGGTCAAAAATGTCCTATATAAGGAAACCAGTTGATTGCATCAAAGTCCCGACAAGCAGCATTCACTCCTGGGGAACCGTAGAGCCACAGGGAGAGTCGTCTGCATTGTACATGGCTTTGCTGCAATCCCTCATACTGAGCAAGCATGAAGCGACAGTGGGAAAAAAAACTCCCCATTAACGGGAAGGAAAAACCTCCGGCAGAACCGGGCTCAGTATGAACGGTCATCTGCCTCGACCGACTGGGGTTACAGAAGACAGAGCAGAGACACTACAAGAGAGACAAACAAGCACAGAAGCACACATTGATCCAGTAATCTGCTCTACATCAACATAGTTACATGAAGTGGATACCGTTAAACTTAATGATAGCGTCAATCTGTTTAAAAACTCATATTAAGAAGCATTGATAACTTAAACGCTTAAGGCATCATTGGGGAATTTTGTTTGCAGGAGTAGAAATGGCGACTATACAGTGTTTTGGAAAATAGTCAGCGTGGCCCTTGTCCATGGAAGCATAAGACCACACTTCTTCTGAAGCTGCTTGTATACCTCTCTAGGCTGTCACCCAACACTCTCTGTAGACCTGGATGATTTTGACCTGAAGAAGAAACTGCAGACAGTGAATATCAGCTTTGTAAACTATATCAAATATATTCTCCTATTGATTACACAGCCTGGAATTTATCCTAGACTTGAGAGTAGGGAAGAAAAAAAGACTGCGGAAAGGCCTTAGTTCTTGCAGTCGAAATACACCTTTTTTAAATAAGTTTGTTTCTAGAGAAAATATCCAAAGCTGCTTTAAAAATAAGGTGTCAGAACTAGTGCACTTTTCTTCAGGAAGGAATCTTGTTTTTATTATTTTCACTTCAATAACTAGATATTGGATGCAGAAATCTTGCTAGAGACCCAGCATCCACTCATGGAAGCTTCTGGGGCTTTGAGCTTGCTTGGGTGCACATGCTGTGTAAATATATATATAATTAAAGCCGCAAGCGGCGTCGATCGGCCCTCGCAGCCAAGCGCCGCTCCGGCCTATTGGCCACCACGGGGGTTCACGCACCGCTGGCCGCCAGCCATCGCAGAAGCTGTCACGCATGTTCCCCGCCCGTCCACTGGGCGATTCACACAAACGCGTTGGGCAGCGCTCCCCCACGAATCACAAAAAATCTGATGCAGATCGGATGATGCAGCGAGGAGATACAGCTATTGAATAATGATAATGCATTTGGCCGGACTAAATCGTTCGGTGGGCCGGATCCGGCCCGCGGGCCGTACGTTTGACACCCCTGTTTTAAACATTACTATACCAATTTAATCAAAGGTATTTTACTAGTTGTTAATCCAGCTTCATGTGAAAAGTTAACAAAACCTTGTGATAATTAAGGATGGACCCAAAAACAACCAAAAACAGGTCAGTGACACCTGAATTGATTTTATTTAAAGGGGGGGGGGGGGGGGGTAGCGCGGGCTCTCGGGATGCGCTGCTCGTGCTCACAGGTTGGCATTTCCTGACAGGGAAATTAGCAGGTTAGTGACCAGCTGAGGCAGATTGAGATGAGAACTAGAAGCTAGGTCACTAACCTGACAGGAAGCTGGCTTGTCCGGCTGCAGTTGGTTCCAGAGTGTGGTGGAGCCCGTGCGGGAGTTTTCCAGGGGCGTTAATCCAGGGACAGTCCGGGTCTGATTACGGGGCGGCCCATAAATCCAGCGGCAGTTCCAAGGGAGAGTCCAAAGAGGGGTCCAGGTGCAGATCCAGGTCCAAAATCCACAAAGCACAGACAGTTTTAGGGGACAGGCAATTTCCGGTACTCACGGGCTGGCAGGGTCAGAAACACGGACAATCCAGCACCAGGCTGACAAGCAGAACTCAGGCAGGCAGACAGAATCCAGAGAGGGTTTAGGCTGGCTCAAGAAACAGGGCAAAGACAGGTCGGGCAACAGACAGGCAGACAGGTAATCAGAATAATGGCTGAAAGTTCTCACCGTGTTGGCTAGAGACGTTCTGGCACTAGAGGCTGAGAAGGACGGAGCCTTTATGCAGGTAGGGTGGAGTCAGAACAGGTGTGCTGATTGCAATTAACAGCCCCAGTGCCACAATCATTACAAACCTTTTTCGTTCTTTAAAGTTAATTGTTATTTCATGTGCTTAAGGGTTTTGTTTCTTGCATCAAGACAGCTTTTATGGAAGTTTGACAGTTAAATTGGTGGATACACACCCAAAAGTAATAATGTAAAAGTAACACTTTAGCAATTGGAATATTGCTAAAGTGTTACTTCAGCAATATTCCACATGTGTATGTTGTGCTTTAATAGCTTAAAGCATGGCTTGGGGCTGATCATTTAAAATATTCTAAGGGGCGCTATAGAGAAATTAGGTCACGCCCACCAAACTTTTAATTAGCCATGCCTTATGATCAGACGGACCGACTTTCAAGCTGCTCACTCGAAATCCCTAGGAGTTCGATCAAATACCAATGCTGTAAACGTCAAAAATGGGGTCAAAATCAGACCTTCATTCTAAAATGGCCAACTTCCTGTTATATTTGCACGATGACATTAGTTGTAAATTCTGAGCATCTTGATGAGCTCTGCAACTGTACCAAATTTCATGTCTCTATGATGAAGTAATTGAATAGCAAAGGGTCCTTTGAAAATTGCTAGGTGGTGCCGTTGAGGCATTTTTCTTTACATTTTTGTGACAACCTTAATTCATTCTGAAAAACTCACACAGAAAGAAAAGGCAATTAGAAGAATTTTATTAATACAATATTTTAAGAGTTTGGCGCTCAGACCTCGGCAGGAAAAATTCACGCTGAATTATACTTCAATATGCATAAGCAGGCGTATGAGAATAGGGATATTTCCCCCCAGGCCAGAAACTGGTGGTGGAGTGGAGATAAATAAAGTTTGTTCAGTCCATATGATGAACTGTGTGAGCTAGATGTCCAACTTGATAAACACATGTTTGCATGAACTGTCCATGATGAGCAAGCATGAAGCGACTATGGAGAGAAAAAAACTCCCCTTTGGGAAGAAACCTCTGGCAGAACCAGGCTCAACATGGCGGTCTTCTGCCGGACTGTTTTAAGGAGTGACTGGGAATTCCATAAGAGTCCAGGAGGAATTACACTGTGATAGGGACAAGGTTGAAGGAGGACCGTAGGAAAGCCAGGAGGAGCTTGCTACGATGGTGGAGAAGGGGATGGAGGTGGGTTGAATCCGGTATTAGCAATAGGCAATAGGCCTTTTGCTATATGTGTCTCGTCCTATTTGTGCTTTTTGTGCAAGAGGTTTTTGATATCTCAAACTGTAGCCTGTTATAGGATAAAGTATGAATTATGTTTTTTTCCCCTCCCACCTTCCTTTTTTTGTGGCCTCTATTTTTCCACAGAGTAATGGCAGCGCCCTGTGGGCACCGTGTAAGGCGGTTCCTTGGCAGCAAGGCCTCAGTAAATCGTCCCCCCCGAAATGTTTGATATGTTTGTTTGTTATGTTATGGCGATTGTACTGAAACAGCAATTTCCCTCTGGGATTATTAAAGTATTTCTGATTCTGATTCAGGAAGAGGGTTTGGTCCTTACAGCCACCATTAGCTACCATTACTTTATTAATTTGCAGTTGAATGTTAATATGATACTAGTATCAATATGTTGCATAACTACGCAGTCATGAAATTCAGGTAACAGCTAAAAATGTTTTTAATAACAGCAATCCAATTTGAGAATGGATCGAATCGAAAATAATTGGACCCTAGCGGTAGATCGCTAGTTCAATCGGCTCCGAGAGAGAACTCGTGAGAGGCGGAGCCAGGCTCTACCTCAGACGCTACAGCTCGGAGCTCCTTCCGCGATTACGTCACCAAGACCTCGTCCGGTTCCCTCTGAGAACCAATCAGTGGACGAGCCGATGCAGTTAGGAATCACCAAACTAGCCCCTGAGGAGAGGGAGAGGCATATGAGGGCTAAACAGCACCTATACTGTGGCGCCTCCGGGCACTTCCGGTGAGACTGCCCTATTTGCCCAAAAGATCCTGCCTGCCAGTAAGGCAAGGCAAGGCAAATTTATTTATATAGCACAATTCAGTACAAAGACAATGCAAAGTGCTTTACATGATTAAAACATAGCAAAATAAAACAGAATAAGAGCAAGTAGGAATAAAATATAGATAGAAAATAGAACAAAAAAGTGGTGATTCAGTTAACTAGGACAGTTGAAGGCAATTTTAAACAAATGTGTTTTTAATCCTGATTTAAAAGAACTCAGGCTTTCCGCACTTTTACAGTTTTCTGGAAGTTTGTTCCAGATAATTGGAGCATAGGAACTAAAAGCTGCTTCTCCATGTTTGGTTCTGGTTCTAGGTATGCAGAGCAGGCTGGAGTCAGAAGACCTGAGTGGTCTGGATGGTTTATACGCTGATAACAAGTCTGTGATGTATTTAGGAGCTAAGCCATTTAAGGATTTATAGACTAACAGAAGTATTTTAAAGTCTATTCTCTGAGATACAGGGAGCCAGTGTAAGGACTTTAGAACTGGGGTGATGTGCTCTACTTTCTTAGTCTTAGTGAGGACGCGGGCAGCAGCGTTCTGGATCAGCTGCAGCTGTCTGATCCATTTTTTAGGCAGACCTGTGAAGACACCGTTGCAGTAATCAATTCGACTAAAAATAAACGCATGGATTAGTTTTTCTAGATCCTGCTGAGACATCAGTCCTTTAATCCTAGAAATGTTCTTCAGGTGATAGAAAGCCGACCTTGTAATTGTCTTTAGATGCTTTTGAAGGTTCAGGTCTGAGTCCATCACTACACCCAGGTTTCGGGCCTGATTTGTGGTTTTTAGCTGAAGCGACTGAAGCTGTGTGCTAACTTTTGATCTTTCCTCTATTGGTCCAAATATTATTACTTCAGTTTTGTTTTTATTCAATTGGAGAAAATTTTGGCACATCCACGTATTGATTTCTTCTAGGCATTTACTCAGTGCCTGAACTGGTTCATAGTCACCTGGTGACATGGTGATGTAAAGCTGTGTGTCGTCTGCATAGTGATGGTAGCTGATGTTGTTATTTTTTATTATCTGGGCTAGAGGGAGCATGTAGATATTGAAAAGGAGGGGACCCAGAATGGACCCTTGGGGAACCCCAAATGGGATTTTTGTCATCTCTGATGTAAAGTTACCTACTAATACAAAAAATTCCCTGTCCTTTAAGTAGGATTTAAACCAGTTGAGTGCTGTACCAGAGAGGCCGACCCAGTTCTCCAGGCGTTCTAACAGGATGGAGTGATCGACAGTATCAAATGCTGCACTGAGGTCCAATAGTACCAGCACGGTGGTTTTTCCACAGTCTGTATTTATATGGATGTCATTAAACACCTTGATAAGGGCGGTCTCTGTACTGTGGTGAGCGCGGAAACCTGACTGGAAAACGTCAAATCGGCTGGTCGTTGTTAAGAAGGTGTTTAATTGTTGAAATACAGCTTTTTCAATAATCTTACTGATAAAGGGGAGGTTTGAGATGGGCCTGTAGTTCTGGAGTAGAAGTTTGTCTAAATTATTCTTTTTCAGCAGTGGTTTGATAATTGCTGTTTTTAGGGACTGGGGGAAAACATCTGACAGGAGGGACGTGTTTATTATCTGAGTCAAATCAGACGCTATGACAGGTAAAACTTTTTTAAAGAAAGCTGTGGGTAGAACATCAAGACAGCATGAAGAGGAACTTAGCTGCTGAATGATCTGCTCTAAGCTTTTGTAGTTTATTTGGCTGAATTGGGACATTTTGTCAGGATAAGTTCCAGCTGAGTACGGCTTTGGTTCTGGAGCTGGTGTGGAAGTACAAACTGATCCTCTAATTTTTAGGATTTTCTCAGTAAAGAAGTTAGCAAATTCATTGCAGGCCCTGGTGGAGTGGAGTTCAGAAGCCACGGACACAGGAGGATTTGTTAACCTGTCGACTGTGGAAAATAAGACACGAGCATTATTAATGTTTTTCTTAATGATCTCAGAGAAGAAAGATTCTCTTGCATTTTTCAATTGTAAGTTATATCTGTTAAGTCTCTCTTTATAGATGTCATAGTGAACCAGGAGTCTATTCTTTCTCCACCTGCGTTCAGCTTTTCGACATTCCCTCTTTTCACTTCTAACTGATGGAGCATTTCTCCAAGGAGATTTTTTCTTCCCGGAAACAACTTTCACTTTAACTGGAGCAATGCAGTCAATGATGTCTGAGACTTTAGACTGAAAGTTATCTACTAGCTCATCTACTGAGTTGCAGCCCAAGGTTGAAGTAGCAGAGTAAGCTTGAATAAAAGTTTCAGTGGCATTGTCCTTAAAGGTGCGTTTTCTTACGATGTCCCTTTGGCTAAATGAGTCACTGGTAATGATACATTCAAAGGTAACGGAGAAGTGATCGGATAGAGCAACATCAGTTACATTGACCTGTGAAATGTTTAGACCTTTAGTGATGATTAAGTCTAAAATATGCCCCTGTTTGTGTGTTGGCTGTTTAACATGCTGAGTTAAACCAAAGTTTCTAAGTGTGTCACACAGTTCTTTTGCACTTCTGTCTTCAGGGTTGTCAACGTGAAAGTTGAAGTCTCCCACAATAATTAAACAGTCATAATCAACACAAATCACAGACAAGAGGTCACTAAAATCATTAAAAAAGTTTGATGTGGACTTAGGAGGCCTGTAAACATTCAGAAACATAGTTCGTACCGGGCTCTTTACCTTGAGAGCCAAATGTTCAAAAGAGTCAAATTTTCCCAAAAACACCTTTTTACACTTTAGTGAATCATTAAACAATGTTGCTACTCCTCCACCTTTCCTTTGCTGTCTGCTTTCACAAAGAAAATTGTAGTTTGGAGGTGTTGACTCCAGCAGTATTACTTCTTCATTAGATTCATGTAACCATGTTTCTGTTAAAAACATAACATCAAGATTGTTGTCAATAATAAAGTCATTAATTAAAAGGGATTTTCCTGACAGAGATCTAATGTTTAATAAACCTAGTTTATATGATTTGGTGGTTGATGATGTCTCTGTGGCAGGTTGCATCTGACAGTTAATGACTTTCAAGTATTTGTTCCTGTTTATCCTTTTGTTTTTCTTTTTTCTGCCACGAATCATCACAGATATTCCGTAATTCCCGGGAAAAGACCCAAGCTGATTCTTGAAGCTGTCTTGTCTGATAAACGTGCAGCGAGGGCCCGCTGTGTATCACAGCGAAGTAATCTGAAGGTCTTGAGGACAGGCATGTTCCGTGATACGTAGAGGAGGATCTGGGGCTCTGCGGCCTTTGGAAGATGCTGGTTTAGTCACAGAGCTGTGGCTATATGGAGAGGATGTCATCTGTAGGCCAATCTTAAATACTTTGTTCATGTTGGGAGAAAATTCCAGAAAAGGAACCTCTGGGCTTTGTGGAGAGGAAGGCGAGGCGGGTGTAGTCCGGACCGGTGTTCGTGACGATGGCGATTCTTGGTCCTCTCTTTGTCCTGCTAACATCTGGGATGAATCCTCCTGTAGCTCTGAGAAAGCCTCTTTCTGTGTCATCTTTCTGGCCATGTTTATCTTGGCTTGTTCAGGCTGCACTGGGCTTATCTTTTGTTTAGACACTGGATGTACATTGTTTTGGGACAAAGCTGATGACAAATGGTTCACAGAATAGAAGATGTTTGAAATCAGCCGTTTTGCACCTGACCTATTTAGAGAGAAGCCATCTCTGTTGAACAGATGTCTTCTTTCCCAGAAGATGTTAAAGTTGTCTATGAAGGTTACAGTTGTTTCTTTGCATGTTTTTTCCAGCCATTTGTTTAGCATCAGAATTCGGGAAAAAATCTCGTCTCCACAAGCCACGGGCGGGAAAGGGCCGCTCAGAAGCACCTTGACATTTTTGCCATGAACTAAGTTCAACAGACGAATGTAATCCTCTTTCAATACTTCTGATTTTCTTATCCGGGTGACGTCGCCCAGGGCTTCAGCTTGTATTATGAGTTTTTCCAAGGTCGGGCGCTCTTTCAAGATCCTTGGAAGGATGTCTAATAAATCAGACACCAGGCCATAGTTTGAGTCGACCTCTGTGTTTTTCTTGTTACAGAAATGTTTAATCCCACATACAGACCCACTGCATAAAATCAGGGTCCTTGGCCCCGTGGCATGTCTTTTCTCTGATGTATTAGAGCGAAAGTCGTTGACGTACCTCTGAGTGTTGTCATGATTCTCCTGGGTCACATTTTGGAGCGGAGCGAATCTGTTTCGTAAAGGAATTCCAGCATTTCCAGCAGGTTTACTCCTATCATTTGTTGTGGGAACAGTCCGCTGTTGTTTCACTTGTCCTGGGACATCTCTCTGTAGTCTCGGCCAGTTTTCTTTGTCTAGGCGTGGGGTTCGTTGATCCTTTGGTCTTGCACCCAGAGTGATCCAGGGATTCTCATTTTCCTCAGGGATCTGTTTGTTCAGAGAGTTGCTGGGCTGGTGGTCCCCGTTTGGAGTCGCAGGCAGGGTTGTTTCATTTCCATACGCGCCGTTTACATCATAATTCAGTTCGAGTCGGCATATCTTCTGTTCTATAACGGCGATCTTTTGTAGAAGCGTGTCAAGGTCCACTGTGGTGAAGGTAGGCATCTTTGCAAAATCAAAATCAAAAATAAATAAAAAGAAAATAAATAAAAATAACTAAATCCAACTTTCCGTGGTTTTGGCAAAGAGATAAAAAGGAGATAAAAAGTAAAACGCAGGAAAATGCAAGCAAGCAGGGAGCAGAGAAAAAAGCGTCCGAGCAGGCAGAGAGGCGGAGCAGCAAAAAAAAAAAAAAAAAAAAAAGTAGTCCAGGGGATACTGGCGGGCACCTGTTCAGAAAACCCCGCTCCTCAGTTTACATTACAATCCGTGATTTGTTTCCAAGACATTCAAAACCCAGTAACTGCCCTTGTTGATTCTGGTTCTGAGCAGAGCCTTATTGACCCAGCCTTAGTTAACAAATTGCCCATCCCTGTTTGTTTATTACCTTCCCCGATCTCTGTCGCTGCCCTGGATGGCAGTCCATTAGCCACCATTACTCACCGGACGGTACCCTGCAAATTGATTGTTTCCGGTAATCACCATGAGAACATCTCTTTCTTTATTTTTCCCACCAGATATTCACCCGTAGTTTTAGGTTATCCTTGGCTGGCTCCTCATAATCCTCATGTTAATTGGAAGGAGTCCCAAGTCGAGACGTGGCTTCCCAGTTGCCTAGCTTCATGTCTCCACTCAGCTCTGCCTCGTTCCTCTGTTGATTCTGTCTCATCTGAGGTTTCTCCTGACCTTTTTCCATCCGATTATCTAGACCTCAAGCGTGTTTTTAGCAAATATTTAGCCTTGAGCCTCCCGCCTCATTGTCCCTACGATTGTTCCATTGACCTCCTTCCTGGAGCCCCCCTGCCGTTAGCCCGTCTTTATAAGATTTCCCAGTCTGAACTGGGGGCCATGGAAAGATACATTGCAGAATCTCTAAAAGCAGGAATAATTCACCCTTCATCCTCCCCTGTTGGGGCAGGGTTTTTCTTTGTTGCCAAGAAAGATAAGTCACTGCGTCCCTGTATAGATTATCGAGGTCTCAATCAGATAACAGTCAAAAACAAATATTCTTTACCCCTGTTGGCTTCGGCTTTCGAGACTGTTTGGGGCGCCACTGTCTTCACCAAACTAGACCTTTGCAATGCCTACCATCTGGTCCGTATCTGTGAGGGAGACGAGTGGAAGACAGCTTTTAAGACCCCACTCAGCCATTTTGAGTATCTGGTCATGCCATTCGGCCTTACCAATGCACCCGCAGTTTTTCAAGCTCTTATAAATGACGTTCTCAGGGACTTCATCAACCACTTTGTTTTCGTTTACCTACATGACATTCTTATTTTTTCCAAAGAACCCAGTCAACACCAACTGCACATCAGTCAGGTCCTCCAACAACTCCTTGAGAACCGCCTATTCGTCAAGACTGTGAAATTCCACCGCCAGTCCATTAGTTTTCATGGCTTCGAGGGTGGACAGGTGAAGACCGACCCGGCCAAGATCAAAGCAATGGAGGACTGGCCTACACCCAAGTCTCGGAAGGATCTCCAACGCTTCCTGGGGTTCGCTAATTTTTACCGTGTGTTCATTAAGAACTTCAGTGTTATCATCTCACCCCTTTCAGCTCTCACCTCCACCAAGCAACTTTTTAACTGGACACCCGATGCTAATCAAGCCTTTCAACTCCTCAAGGAGAGATTCACTCAGGCACCTATTCTCACCTATCCCGATCCGATGGCTCACTTCACTCTGGAGGTCGACGCCTCGGATTCCGGAGCCGGGGCCATTCTGTCACAAATGTCTTCCTCTGGTGGGAAGCTTCACCCTTGTGCCTTCTTTTCTAGGCGGTTTTCCCCAGCTGAGAGGAACTATGATGTGGGAGATCGTGAACTTCTTGCCATCAAACTGGCCCTGGAGGAGTGGCGTCATTGGCTGGAGGGCACAGATTTATCCATCGTAATTTGGGCTGACCATAAAAATCTTTCATACATCCAGTCTGCCAAACGACTCAACTCCCGCCAAAGCCGCTCGGCATTATTCTTCTCACGCTTCCATTTCACTAATACTTACCGCCCGGGTTCCAAGAACGTCAAGCCCGATGCTTTATCGCGACAGTTCTCCACTACCTCTGACTCCATAGACCCGGAACCCATAATTCCCACGTCTCTGCTGCCACTGGATTATCCCCTTTCGAGGCGTCCCTTGGTTACCAACCCTCTCTCCTGCCCTCCTCCTTCCCGGATTCTGTACTCCCATCTGTCAGGTCACACATCCATTAGTGCCGTAAAGTTTGGGAACGGACCAAAGCCGCCCTAGAATGCATGTCAGCCCAAAACAAGAAGTATGCAGATCGCAGACGCATACCAGCACCCACTTACACTCCCGGACAAAAGGTGTGGCTATCATCCAAAGACTTCCCGTTAAAGGCTGTGTCTAAAAAGCTTGGTCCCAAGTTCCTCGGCCCCTTCAAGATCGACCGCATCATCAGCCCCCACAGCAGTCAGGCTCAAGCTTCCACCTCACCTTCGTGTTCACCCTACCTTCCATGTGTCCCAGATTAAACCTGTCTCCTCTAGTCCTTTGTGCCCTCCTTCCAGACGCCCTCCACCCGCCCGGATCGTGGACGGTCATCCCGCCTTTACGGTGGACCGTATTGTGGCATCCAGGTCGAGTGGTCGCGGCTTCCAGTACCTGGTGGACTGGGCTGGTTATGGCCCGGAGGAACATACCTGGGTCCAGCATTCTTTCATCTTGGACCCTGACCTCATCGCTGCCTTCGAAGCATCATCCTCTGGACGGCCGCCAGGGGGCGTCCGTTAGAGGGGGGGTGCTGTCATACTGCTGGTCTGGGTGCAGGCCTGGTCTGTCTCTCTCTCTCTCCCTTCTGCAGGGTGTGACGGCAGGTGTTTCGCATCTCGGCTTATTAGGTGCCTACTTAAGGAGCTGAGACCAGGAGGAGGGCGTCAGTTCTTTCTTGCTACAAGCTTGTTCCCACCATTCAAGCCAAACAAACCTCCAAGTCTGGACCCTCCTCAACATTCGGATCTCTCCGATCACCAGCCAGCCTCTGCTCTCCTCCTGGAGCCCGCCTGCCTGTCCACCCTCCAACACTACAGCACTAGAGAGAGAGAGTGTCAGCACGCACTTGGACCCAGGACACCACCCTCCCAAAGCCTAAGACAAACCTCTAACCCCGTGAGTGCAGCAATCTCAACCTTTCCACCTTCCTCGACCAACTGTTTACCATTATCCAAATATTTCCCAGCAGAACCCTGGATGATCCTGCCCGGCACCATTTCCAGAACCCTAATCAATAAACCTTTTTCCTAAACCAAACTCACTGTCTCCATGGTTGCCCATATCCAGAGTCGTTCTTCTCCAAATATGACAGTTATAGAAGATGTTGCTCAAACGTTCCATATGCCTGATGAAACTTTATTTTCCTCAGTAATTTCTTCCTTGGAAGGTGCACTTATTCAGCATTTTCCCTTATCTGCTTCAGCAGAGCTTCCTAAATTCGACTGGGACCCACAACAGCATCCGAAAGACTACATAACTCAAGCTGAAGAGAAATGGATCAAACACACAGGTGTGGATCCTAAAACAAATCGGTCTAAGCTGGGTGAATTATTTAGAGGGGCTGTTTTGGATGGGGTTCCTTCTTTAGTGTCCCAGCTCATGAAACAAAATCCTGATATGCCCGGGTGTTCGTATGCTCACTGGGAAACACATTTGATACACTATTTGCATGTGGCTCAAAGGGAGGACAGAAAGACAAAGTGAGACTTAGAGAACTTGCAACTTTTTAAGATTTCAGTTACTAGAAGCAAAACGGAAAGTGAGTAAGAGTAAGCAGGAGATTGCACAAAGGAATGTCTCAGCGGTTGAATCACATGGTGCTCAAACCCTGATGGTTCTACCACAGTCTAATTTAATTCAAGGAGGGGGGCTACCTCCTCCGGTTTTCTATTCTTCATTTCATTCCGGATTTGTTGTTCCTGGGCATGGACGTGGATGGCATTGTAGCAATCAGCGCAGACATGGGGGAAGGAGCAGGGGACCGAAAGGACGAGATGGATATGTCAGAACTTTTCGAACACCTACAGCTGTGGTCACGCGGGGCACTGGGCAAAAGACTGTGTAGCTCCATCAGCTGGACAGCCTGACATGACATCCTAATATGACCTCACCTCCAGGAGGTCAGTACCCCAGCAAGGGGATGAACAATGTTTACGCACCCTGGAAGAGTGGCCAACACCCATGAACAGCACAGATCCTAAGCTGTCAAGGGAAACGACTGTATGAACTTTTTGCACATATTGGAGCCACATATTTAATCAGATTCTGAGTTGTGGACTGAGACTTCGTCACTGAGGTGCTTTGCAGATACATTACAGCGGTCTGCCGTTCCAGCACATGGGGGACAGGTGTCAGGATTTGGGTTTTGTTATGATTATGTGTGTGTGTGTTCTGTTTAGTCTTAGGTTTAGGTTCTGTATTAGTTTTGGTTTATGGAATAGGTTAGACTTTATTGTAATTTGATTTTATTTATGTTTCCAATTCAGTTCTGTCTCCTCCCAGCAATCTGGCAGCTCACTCAATCTGTTTTTCTGTCACTCCCCGAACACCAGTTACCAGCCAATCAGATCTGCTCACCTGTCAACCTCCAGTCACTAGCCAATCAGTTCAGTTCATTTCAGTTACCATCTTTCCTTTGATTATTTCCACCTGTCACTTGTAATTAGTCTTCATTCCCGTTCACCTGCTCACTCCCCTATATAGTCCTGCTACAAACCTCTGCAAACTGCCAGATCATTAACAAGCCTTCGGTGAGTTTTGTCCAGCATTCTCTTTTTGACTGACCTGTAGATATTACCCTGATTGCCTTTTTGACTTCTGAGCAAGCCTGATCCCTGAACCTGATTTTTCCTGCCCTGTATGACTGCTTACCTGTTTTTCTGACCTGGACCAGTCTTGAGATATTCTGAGTTTGCCTTATCCTGGTCTGTACTTCTGCCTGTTTTGGACTGCTTTCTGTGTACGGGATTTTGGACTGCCATTTTGACCATTGAGCCTGCCTGACCCTGCATGTTCATTAAATCCTGTGTTTCCTTATACCTCACTTGTTTTGGTTTGAATACTGGGTTTGCCTGATTCACATTCATAACAGAATGATCTGGCCATCCCAAACCCATCACCAAACAAGCTTGTAGAGGTTTTTTTCCCCTTCTATTTTTTGTTTCCTTTTTTCTTTTTTTCCCTCCATAAGCCATGGCTTTGGAGGGTTCTAGACTGGCGTCGGTCCCAGACGCCATCTCCCCAGCAGCAGCAGCAGAAGTTACAGCCGCAGCAGCAGTAACTCACTGCCTGCTTGGAGCTTATGCTTGGGAGGGCTATTTGTAAATAATTCCAGTTCTGTTCGGAACAGTAGGGATCACTCACCCAGAGACTCCGCTGTTGGCTCCGCCCATGGGTTTTTTCCAGACCCAAGTTTGTTTATGGAGGTCGAGGGTAATTTGATTGCTGATCTTCGCCCAGATCTTTTCCTCGATTCTCAGCAGTGTCCTGATTTTATGGAAGGGAAGCGTGTTCACCAGCACTTGCTCCTGCTGTCTCACCTCCACAGCAAGACTCGGATCCGCAGCGCTCCAGTTCCAGCCGACGACGGAGACCTGTCAGTCAGCCTCCCTCTGATCCAGTAATCCCGACAACTGGCTCCATTTGTTTACCATCTGTCTCTGACTCTCTGTTACCGGAGTTGATACCCTCTCTAGCTAAGATCATGTATCCGCCTTCCAGCTCAGCGCAGCTGATCGCTAGTTCCGCCCAGGTCGATACATCCAGAGCTCCACCGGCTGACTCGGATGACAGTTTTTTTCTTAAAGGAGCAGGAGAGGCTGCGGTCCTACATCTCTACTATTAGTTGGATGAGGGAAACCCTGTTTTCTAACTATTCCCCTGAGTTAGAGGTGATGATAACGGACTGGGAGGAGAAGTATAGAGTTGCCCTCAGGGCTTTGTACAATAGCTCCTCTTCACCTACATCTGTTAATTCAAGTGACTCTGATTTCTTACCTGTTGTTGAGAGCTTGGCGGCCACTTCTGAGGCCGTTCCGGCCACCGAGGGTACTCCACGGGCCAGTGAGGTGGGGACCCAGGAGGATCTGCCCTCGGCCTGCGACTTGGGAACCCAGAAGGGTTTACCGTTAATCTGCAACACGGAGACCCAGGAGAGTTTACCGCTGGTCTGCGACACAAGGACCCAGGAGGGTTTACCGCTGGTCTGCGACATGGGAACCCAGGGGGGTTTATCGCTGGTCTGCGACGCGGGAACCCAGGAGAGTTTACCGCTGGTCTGCGACGCGGGAACCCAGGAGGATCTGCCGTTAGTCTGCGACGCGGGAACCCAGGAGGATCTGCCGTTAGTCTGCGACGCGGGAACCCAGGAGGATCTGCCGTCAGTCTGCGACGTGGGAACCCAGGAGGGTCTGCCACTGGTCCACGAAGAGGGGGTTCAGACGAGCCCTCTTCCAGGCCGTAACCCTGGGTCTCGTCAGGACCCTAGGCGTTGTGGTCCTCATCCATACAATAAGCATCGTGATCCTCGTCCATACGACAAGCATCGTGGTCCTCGTCCAGACGACAAGCATCGGGGGTCTCGGCAAGACAAAAAGCATTGAGGGTCTCGCCGAGACGACAAGCACCCAGAGTCCCATGGAGACTTTGCGATCCTCGGGCCTCTGCTGAAGCTCTTGCCCCCACACCTTAGGTTAGACAGCATAATGTCTAAATGGCTAAACAGGCTGTCTTTGTCTGAGGTGTTGGAGGGGCTCCTGCTAAAGTGTTTGGCCTCTAGATGTCTGTCCAAGTCTGAAGCCTGTAGCCCAGGGCCTCCTGAAGCCTGTAGCCAGGCCTCATCCTCAGCAGCCTGTAGCCAGGCCTCATCCTCAGCAGCCTGTAGCCAGGCCTCATCTTCAGTCGCCTGTAGCCAGGCCTCACCCTCAGTCGCCTGTAGCCAGGCTCCCTCCTTAGTCGCCTGTAGCCAGGCTCCCTCTTCAGTTGCCTGTAGCCCGGCGCCTCCCCTAGCCTGTAGTCTGGCGCTGTTTTCTGCTCTCTCCCTCTCCAGGCGTCAGGTCCTGAGGGTGATGGTCTGCCGCCGGCCTCCGAGCTTTCTGCTCTGCCGCCGGCCTCCGAGAGATCTGCTCCATCGCCGACTCCGCCCTCGTAGGGCCCTGCTCTGTCTCCGGTCTCGTGGGGCCCTGCTCCGTCACCGGCCACCGGACAGCCTTTCTCACCGGGGCCGTCCTCTGGGACACTGTTACGCCCCCTCGGTCTAGGGGTTCAGAGGAGGTAACATAAAACTGTGTCCAGAGAAGCAGAGTGACATGTTAAAGGGTTTATTTGCAGGGGAAGGGTTTTACAATAACCAAAACACAATACTTTAACAGAATTAATAGAATCAAAGAAAAAAGGCTACTAATTTTGGGTATGCTGAATACAAAAGAAAATACATAAGGTACAACAGGTCAGATTAAGGATAACTCAAACCACCCAAGAGGATTAATGGAGAAAATAAAAGTACACACAAAGGGAGCCTCAAAACCTCCCAAACACAAGCTATGAACAACTATAAGGTCAAGCCTCAACCAAAACAAAACCAGCTTAAAGCCTAAGGCAAGCACAAGTGATTTAAACAACCCAATGCACCAAACAGCAAAGGTGGGGAGAAGACAACTTCAAATGTAGCTTCCTACTAGCTGTCTTCCCCCTGAAGGAATGAGTCCAAGAGTCTTTTATATGGTGCAGGTGGGCCTCATCAGCGGCCTGATTGGCATGGCAGTCCTCTGCTGGTCCAATGCGGTCGCAGCTCCTCGGCAACCAATCAGGAAGGTGTTCTCCCGCAGTGGAATCTGCATAGCACACAAGCCTGCACAGCCTCAAGAGGCCAGGGGCTGTAACACTCCCCCCTTAAATTACAAAACCAAGTTTTGAAAATACTTAAAAGAAAAACATACTCACATCCTGGAAAGGCCATCGGCGAGAACATTCTCTGTTCCTTTCTTATGTTGGATAAAAAGATTGTACTCTTGCAACAGTAATGCCCACCACATAAGGCGATGATTGTGGTTGTACATGTGAGACAGAAAGACTAATGGATTATGATCCGTGAATACGTCGATTGGTAAACTACTAGAACCAAGGTAAACGTGGAAGTGCTGAAGAGCCAACAACAGAGCTAAGGTTTCCTTTTCAATGGTAGAATAGTTCTGTTACTGTTTCACCGTGTCCCGTCTACGGTGAAGCACCCTCGGTGGACCCAGTTCGTTTTACCCAGTCAGGCGACCCCCACTTACTTATTACCTTGAATGTAGGACGCATAAAACAGACAAGTATGCTTTTAGTTATATTTTATCTAAGTAAAGACAGAGAAATAGTTACAGTCACACCAGCGCTGATGGGCCCCTGATCGGCAGGAGGCCTCGAGTGCTCATCACGCAAACATTATAAAGGGATCTCGGGACACACCCATACAAGGGCGGTACACATCCAAACTGTGACATCAGCAGGGAAGCTGTGTCACCTCCAGGGTGGTATCTGATAGATATGTGCCAATCTTTTGGGTCAGTGCCATCTAAGTGTGCCATGCAGTTCTGGGATAAACAGCTCGTTCCACTTGACCTTGTTGATATCCTAACAGTCCCCCTGATGATGTGTCATTATGGCACATCACCAAAGATGATCAACCAGTGGAACGACAGCTCTCAGTCTGTCCCTCTCCCAGAACAGTCGGTCATTCCGTCCAGTCCAAGCAATCCAATCACGTCAGCTTCCGGCTTCCAGAGTCCATCCATCTGTGATCTCCATGGCAGTCGATAGTGCGGTTCAGTCTCTGGGGTCACACAGTCTCTGCTGGTGTGACTGAAAAGCACTTTGTAAAAACAGTCCAGTTGTCCGTTAGCCCCCCCTGTTGGTGTGCCCCAAAGGCACATCACAACGAAAATAGTTCCAAGAAAAGGGCCGGACAAACCACAATGGAAACATCTTAGCATCAATCAGCATGAATACTTCATAATTTTTTACTCAAGCCCACAGTCCAAGCATTTTATCTACAATTTAGGGTTCAACTATTTGTGCTAGGCCTGTTTTAGGTTCCTATGCGCACATTATTTTAAGTTTACTTTAGACTAGATAAGCTAAAGATGTACATTAATCAAGGCCAAATTTGTCTACTCTACCTCCACCCCGAAAAACCTCCTACTTGGTCCTCCACTCTCCATTCCTATGGACAAATATCCATCGCTTTCAACCTCACAAATCCAGGAGTACCAGTAGGGGGCATCATAGGGCAGGCTGAGCCTTAAGCAGGAAAACCCCATCTCTCTAAGAAATGGTAAAAAACCCGATAGAGCCCAGTCTAGGGGAATCCCACTCTGGGCCAATCTGAGCGAGAAGACACCCTGTATTGAATCTAAAAATTAGCCTTACCAAGTAATTTATGGATCTGTGATAGCCATCAGATCCTGGTTCTCTATATAACAAAGCAAAAAGATTGCAAGAACTGTAGGTCTTGGTGTGTGTGTCTGTAACAGAGAGTTTTCATTCTTAGTCATAAAGCCATAGTGATCAACATAATGCAACATCACAGTATAAACACCATAACACATAAAATCAAACATGGTGATGGAAGTCAGTGGAGAAGAGAAAGGAAAAAATCAGGTTTGTGATATAAAAAGAGTCTGTACGTCAATAACGCAAAGTTAAGGAAGCCTTCAGGCCATTCAGGCACAAGGCAGAAAATAATCTAATCGCGCTTAGGGTCTCTTCAGGCAACTCCTCCCGTTGAAGAATAAGGAATCAGAGTTCTCTGGCTTCTTCATCCCCAGTCCTCTTCTTGGTTCCTCCGCATGGACAAAAACGATTTAGTTGGATGGTAATGAGAGTCCTGTCCTTTTTCAGGCAATAAGCATTTTATCCCCAGGAAAATGCTCTGTTGAGATGGTTGGCAGACACCAGGCCTTGTTTACTGTTGGATAACAGAAACAAGGTGTAATTAGTGTTCTTATCAAGACTCCCAATCCTTCTTTCATTTACCTTCTTCAAACACTTTCACATCCAGATATTTCCGTTCACAATTATTATGCTCTTAGCTTAACCTCCTTTACTGTAATCATTAGATCTTGCATTACTCTTATATAAAAGGAGAAATCTGAAAGTTCAACATTATCTGCAGCAGCATTTCTCTATAGTTCTTTCCCATGTGTGTCTCACCTTACAATTGTCCAACAGTTGAAAAGATCTCTGCAATAGAAATTTATCATCATATGTTTCATGGCTACTGTGACACGGTTCATCTCAATTTATCTAGCACACAAGGAATTGTATTAAAACCTTTCAGAAACTTCTTACTGAACCAGCTCCAAAATACTTCACATTTTTCTAAAAAGTCCAACAGAAAAACCCTTAAGTTTGTAAAAGAAAGCTCCACTATATATATTTGCAGAATAATGTTGTGATGTTAATAAGAAGCAGCCCTATGTACTTCTTGTCTTATTTTGAAAAACTCAGCTAAGAGAAAGGAAGTGTGTGCATGCCCCTCGCCCACACGGAGTTGTGATTGGTTGCTATTCAGGAAGTGGGTGTAGCCCAGGGCGGAGACAGGAAGTAGTTCTGTGAATCACTTTCAGCTTGACGTGCATCAACCCAAAAGACTTGTAGTTGAATGCGCCCTCCACCTGAAGCGAAGAGCAATTCTAACCCCATTAATTCTTGATTTTTTAATCCCTTCTGCTTGTTTTAACAGACAGCTTTTGTAAGCGACCCTGGTTTTTATCTTATGTCCCCCTGTTTGAATCTTGTTTGAAACAAACCTTTAAACTGTAGTATGCTGTGAGCAGTAACTCATTGTTGCTTATTAAACACATCGCCCCCTGAACATGTAAGAAGCTCCATGCTGCTTCTAAATAGATTTTTTATGAGACTTTAAACCCTTTTCAGTCCTCCAACATTAGTTTAATTGATAATACATCCAAGCATAATTATATCCCCAAGTAAATCAACCCTTTAACAAGTATCTAGTTCTTGTTCTCATGTGTTTAGTTTATCCTTGAAAAACTTTAAGCAGACATTACTCCGAGTGATTTTCTTACATTCTCATACATTTATTATTATTACCTTTGTGATCTTATATCACCCAGTGATCTATAAATCCTTATTTTATGTTTGCACCGTCTTGTCCCAGCAGATTAAAAATTCCCATTTTAGAATTTGCTTTTTTGTTTCATCAATCACTGTCTGTTGTGATTATTGAAGAAATTGTGCAGTTCCTTTAAACCCTCTTAAATATTGACCACCCGTTGGTAAATGATCAGCTTTAAGTTTTGCCCTTCTTCTAATTCTTTGTTTAGCCTTAGTATCTGCACCTTAAATTGACGAATAGTGGAATTCTTTGTATAAACACTTCTCTATGTCCGTATTTGTTTTGGCCTCTATAATTTTTTCTTTGCATTTTAAGTGTGAACCTGGTCAGGATAGAGAAAGTCATCTCCGATGCTCCTTTTGGCAACCCCAGCAAACCCAAACATAAAATTGTTCACAGTCAGTGTTAGGTTACAGGTAATCCCTGTGGGAACACGACGTCGTCTCCTCTGTTCAACCTGGTTTCAAGCGCCTGGGTCATCGAAACACTCCACCACCTGCGACAAATCTCTGACATTTTCAAACCACAGCAGCAATTCCTGGGTGTCCACACCCCCTGTCTGAAATGTCTCTCGTCGTAAGCCCAGGCTTTCAGTTTATCTCCTCTTTAGTGTCCCCCTTTAGAGCCCATTTACCCCAAAGAGTCCAAGAGTGTGTTTTAGGTGCGTTTCCTGAACGGCAACCTCTCCATGTCATGTTCGTGAAACCTTGTAGTTGAATTCCATCACCTGTGAAGCAAAGCAGTCATGCATAGTTCTTTTCAAGATTTTCTTTATCACAGCAGGAGTGTCACTGTCTGATGCCATTGCAGCTCTGATGTTCCTCAGAGCCAACCTTCATGCATTGATATCATGTTGGAGCTGTTATCCTCATCTTGTGTCCAGGAGTCACTTCTGCTGTCCTGACCAGATTCCAAATGTCCAACTAATCTAATTGACCTCATTACTTTTCTGCATGTACAAGAGGACGATCGTTAGATTATCCTGGTCTAAAAGACCACTAGGTTAATAGATGGCTAAACTATGTTTATGTGTTTTTTTTTTCTTCTGGATGTTTTAACATTTAGTTAAAGAACAACTATTGTGCTATTTTGTGTTCAAACAGATAGTTGTTAAGTCTCCTCACACCTTTTAGGTAACTGCGTACAATTCCAAACTATTTACACTGGTGCTTTAATCCCTAATTTATCCAAGTTATTTATTAGAATAAGGCATTATTCTAAACTTGCAGTTTTATCCATTCAAGTCCTTAACCTTTGTGTTGCTTTACATCCTAATAATTAATTTCTTAGTTGCGCCTCTGCTTACTTTAAGATACCCAGTAAATGTTGTGCTCAAAATTTCTCCTTCGCTTGAACAAGGTTAAAAGGTTTAGAGTTTATTCTGCTTATATTGAAAAATTAGCTTGCTCACTCGTTAGTTCATTCGTTTATGCTATTAACTGTTGCTGTAATGCCTACTTTAACTTTTTCGCCCACTAGTTTTTTCATGATCATAATTATCGCCCATTGATGTAATAGCATACATTGTTCTTATCCACTTTCCTTTTACGTTTAAACGGCCCCTCTATGTAATCCCCAATATAAGTTGTCAAACCTTTTAGGTTTAGCATAATTACTTAAGCTGCTCTATGCTCTCATCCCGTAACTTAATATTTTGGTGCAAAATGGATGTCTTTTAGCGGTTCCCCCTATTTCTTCTCATGCATGATGTATTTTATGAAGCTTATTGTATCTTAAAGGTGCCTCTTTGAATCTACTTCAAAACCCCTTGTGGGGTTAATAAAATTCCAAAACATATTTATATGTATTTTAAATGATTTAAATAAAAACCTTGTTAGACAAGTAAAAGAAAATCCTTCTTATCAGCGGCCCAAAATCTCTACCAGCTTTGTTTCCAGACCAGTACCACTTGTCCGAATGCGTTTGACCCTCTTATCGCTCGCTAATAACAGCTCTGACTTAAAACAATTAACATCCTAGGGGTTTAATTATAATCCTGATTGCTTTGAATCTGAAAGTTTTCTTCTAAGCGCATCCGCCAATGTGTATGTTTCTAATGCGTGTTTTGTGTTTTAATTATGTGCAGGAAAATCTGATGTGAAATGCAGAAGGGGTGTCTGCCAACTCATCTTTGTTTCGTGTTGCGGTCCATTGAAGGTTATCCGATGCCTCTGTCTTTTCCCCCGCAATTAGTTGTCCATTTTCAGTCCTCATGTCTCAGTTTAACAGCACAACATCGTTCCAGGACAAGCGTTGTCCATGAATATTCTTTCTCCAATCGTTGTGTCTGAAACCACAAGGAATTCTGCCAGCATTTTGCCAATATGGATTTTGTCCAAAATCAAATTGTCCAATACAAGAATTGTCTATCTTCATCCGTAGTGTAGTGTAAATAAGTTGAAAAGAAAAATCAAAACAAAAATTACAAGAAAACTGTCTCAAAACAAAATCAACCACATAGTTCCCTCTAAAACAAAATTATTCTTGAAGTTCTTCACCTTTACCCCAGATCTTGATCCCTTAAAAATTTATCCAAGCAAAATATTTTACAGACAGTTCAACCTCTTTGTATAAGTTCATTGATAAAAAACATTTCTCTTAACTTTGTAGCATCACATTCCCCATTAAACCTCTATGCAGCTTCTGCAAAAATTACTGATTTTTTTTTTTTTTTTTTTTTTTTTTCAAAATTTGATTAAAAACTGGATTAGGCAGGAGTCAAGTACATCACCTTTTTCTCCGTCCCCTGGACCACTGTGGCTCCGCTTGGTACTAACTTGTCTCTGAGAATGCCTAAAAAGAGACTAAAATCTCTCCGTTAGCACATTCCAATTATATATATGACCAGGTTTCCTTGCAAGAAAAAAAGCAGAAAACAGGATAGAAATGTTAATGTGAGTCAGTAGAGAGGGCAGCAGGGGTACATGAACAATTTCCAAAGCCACCTTCTTACCTCTAGAAGGATACTGAATACTGAATTGTACTTTATAACTAAATTTGCCTTGCCTTGCCAAGAAGGTCTCAATATTACCTGTCATAAGTTTGTTAAAACTTAGCATAATTTAGTCACTTTTGTCAATCCCTGCACGTCCATTTTAGATCATGACTTCTTACCATACGGCCTGAAAGAGCTCACTTTCCAGAGACTTCTGTTGGAACAAGGTGGCTTTACAGTTTCATCTCACATCATCTGAAAGAAGTAACTCAGAGAAAAACAATTCTGTTAGTGTATTAGGTGACAAAAGAAAACCTGGTCTTTCTAGTGTCTTGGTTCTTAACGTGATGTGTCTAAGTTCTTGGTTGGTCCAGGGGAGGTAGGAATCTCTTGTTCCTTTTCTTTCAGCGTTTTTGTATTAATACTTCTCCTTTTCTTAAATTATCTGCCGAACAACCTTAAATATTGTCACATCTTTGTCACTGGTGATGCAAAAATTAAAGCAAAGGAATCATTTAACAAAGAAATAATCAAAATACACAAAACAATAAAAACCCGAAAGTAAAAAGTCTCCCAAAGCGTGCATTATGTGTGTTCCAATATCTTATAGCATTCTTTTGATTTCTTTCTAGCTCTTTCGATCATGCAAACTTAGTTATTAATGCTTTTCAATCTTAAATGGTCAAGGGTGAAACTTTAAAGCAACCATTTTCTCTTTCAGGCTTTTGAGCTTCTAGTGTTTTTCTATACATGATAAGAGTTTTCCCCGTAATTCAGCACATTGAGAAAGCTACCCAAAAACAAAGAGATTAGAAGTAGAATCTAACTCTTCACAAGCTGGCTTTATTTCATTCTTTCCCTCTGACATAGTTTTCGTGCCCCCAGGCTAGAACACACAGACCCAGCCTTGCCATAACATTCAGATGTTTACATCATGGTCAGATTTGTTTATCATATCTTTTGTCCTGCTTCAGGTTAAACTGACCCTCTGAGGCTTGCCTCAGCTCAGCATAACTAATAACATCAGATGCTTTTGTAACCGATGACATGCTTAATGTGGCCTTGTGATATCTTAACACTTCTCAAAATTTCTCATTAGCTGCATTCAAATCCCCAGTAAAAAGAAATAAAATAAATTAATACAGAACCCTTAGAAAAGCAACCATATTTAGTCCCATACAGTTTGTTTAAAGCACAGTTTGTCTCATCTATTTAAATCAAAAATCATGTATATCTTAATGCTCTTAAATTCTTCTTTTTAGGCAGCTGTAAAATCCTTAGTTAAAAATCTCCCCTTTAAACATATCCCATCCAGTTCCATTTCTCCCAAACATTCTCCCATATGCTCCCCATATGCTGTTTGCCATTTTATTAATTGTCAGGTTTGTTTATCGATGAACTCAGAGTACACACACACAGGACAAAAGTTTGAGAGGTTTATTGTAAGGTGAATGATTGATGGATGAAGTAACCAGAGGTGCAGGAATACAGGGGCTCAGGGGTGCAGGTGAAGGCAGGAGCTGACGGCTTGGAGAGAGAGTTCAGCTAAGCTGGAAGGCTTGGCACTGAACCAAGTCTTCTCAGAGTGGCTAGTCAGGTTAGCAGAACTTGAGAGACACCAGGGTACAGAGCTGAGGTTCTCCAGGGCGGCTAGTCAGGTTAGCAGAACTTGAGAGACACCAGGGCACAGAGCTGAGTTTCTCCAGGGCGGCTAGTCAGGTTAGCAGAACTTGAGAGACACCAGGGCACAGAGCTGAGCTTCTCCAGGGCGGCTAGTCAGGTTAGCAGAACTCTGGAGACACCAGGACACAGCAGAACCTCTCCAGGAGCAAACAGTGAACAAATAGTCTTTAGAGTGACTGGCAGGACTAACCTTTACAACAGGAGCAAAACAAAGCTTCCAAGGCAAAACGGGAACTGGCATGGAGAGGTGTAGAATGATGATGGACCAGCACTAAAGTGAGGCAGAGGGAGGCTTAAATAGAAAGACTAACAGGTGAAATGCATCTGACTGAATAATTACTAACAGGTGTGACTGACTGCAAGGAGAGTGGAGTGAAGGCTGAGTGGAAGGGAAGGAGGAAACTAAAATTTAACAAATTAAAACCCAAACAAGGTGGAAAAACTGAGAATAATAGTAAACCAAAGCCGAATCAAAACTAAACCATGACATTACCCCCCCCTCAAGGCCGGTCTCCGGACGGCCTAACAGATTAAACAACCACCAACCCAGGGTGGGTGGAGGGAGGTACGGATGGCGGGCTAGAGTCAAATCAAACTGATCGGACCAGGGTGGGTGGAGGGTGGTACGGATGGCGGGCTAAAAATCAAACAAAAACTACCCACTGAGGGCGATCCAAGACAAAGTAAAAACGAAAGCGGACTAAAGGGGTTTCTAACAACCCCTGGTAGGCAAAAACAACGCGTCTAACAGATGCTGACAAGCGAGCATCGCCACCAGGCTAACGGGCAAGACTAGACGCACAAATGCTAGAGGGTAGGAACGGGCGCACGACAGCGCCAAAGGGAAGGAACGGGCGCACGACAGCGCCAAAGGGAAGGAACGGGCGCGCGACAGCGCCAAAGGGAAGGAACGGGCGCGTGACAGCGCCAAAGGGAAGGAACGGGCGCACGACAGCGCCAAAGGAAAAGAACAGGCGCACCACAGCGCCAAAGGGAAAGGAACGGGCACACCACAACGCCAGAGGGAAGAACAGGCGTACGACAACGCCAGAGGGAAGAACAGGCGTACGACAACGCCAGAGGGAAGAACAGGCGTACGACAACGCCAGAGGGAAGAACAGGCGTACGACAACGCCAGAGGGAAGAACAGGCGTACGACAACGCCAGAGGGAAGAACAGGCGTACTGAAAACACCAGGGCTCAAAACACACGCTGGAGCATGACTGGCCTACAGAAACGCGAGGGGAACCCGCCGGGGCGTGCGGGAAACGCCGGGGCTTGGGGAAGAACACGCCGGGGCGTGAGGGAAACGCCGGGGCTTGGGGAAGAGAACGCCGGGGCGTGAGGGAAACGCCGGGGCACAAGGGAAGCAGGAACATCTAAAACGCCAAGGAACAAGAACGGAGGGCGTACTAACACGCCGGGGAACCGAGGGCGTCCTAAGACGCTGGGGAACCACAAATCAGAGGGCATTCTAACATGCCGGGGAACCAAGAATCAGAGGGCGTCCTAACACGCCGGGGAACCGAGAATCAGAGGGCGTCCTAACACGCCAGAGAGCCAAGAATCAGTGGGCGTCCTAACACGCCAGAGAATCGAGAAACAGAGGGCGTCCTAACACGCCAGAGAACTGAGAAACAGAGGGCGTCCTAATACGCCGGGGAACCGAGAGACAGAGGGCGTCCTAATACGCCGGGGAACCGAGAGGACAGAGGGCGTCCTAATACGCCGGGGAACCAAGAAACCCAAGACAGAAGGCATTCTAACACGCCAGAGGACCAAGAAGTCTAAACGCCAGGAACAAGGAGGCGTTCTAACACGCCAGGGAACAAAATAAATCCAGAATACTAGGGAACGGAGGGCGTCCAAACACGCCAGGGGACTAAGGAACTAAGAGGCCAAAACAAAAACCAAGGAAGCTCGAACAAGCCAAAGCTAAGGAGCATGAAACAGCTCAGGGCCAGGGGTCAGAAATCTAAGCGAGCGCTAAGACCTAAGGAGCGCTGGATACTAGGAGCGCAGGACAAAAAATAAGAATCAAACCAAGAACTAGAAAATAAGGCAAAACTAGAGCAGGGATAACACCACAAAAGAAAAACTAAGGCAAAACATTAAATCAAAACACTAAAGCAGAAAATGAAACTAAAGCTAACTACAAATAAAGGAAAAACAAGAAAAACTAGGACTTGAACAAGTACACTAACGTGACAACCAGAGAGCTAAAGCTAAAATGACAAAGCTAAGCAAACCTAGAAAACTAAGGCAAAATCTAGAATTCTAAAACAGAACAGGGAAAACAAAGCAAACAAAGACTAAGAACTCTAAGAAAACGAAGAACCCCCTAACTAATTCCAAAACTGAGGAATACTAAATAACTCTAAACTAAGGCCGAGCTATAACAAATTAAACAGAAGGCACTGGCCTTAAGGGCGCAGGCAAAAACGGCTGCTAAGCAAAAGAAACGTCTTGGTGGAGGTCGTCCTGGACGAGGCAGGCGGCGGAGCAGCATCGCCCGACTAAACCCTCGAGGAGGGCGGCCCCGACGAGGCAAAGTCAAGCGGCCCGGAGACCGCGGTCGGCGGCTCCGGCCGAACAGAAAAGTCAAAAGCGGGCGCCGTGGTGGACGGCCCCGACGAGGCAAAGTCAAGCGGCCCGGAGACCGCGGTCGGCGGCTCTGGCCGAACAGACAAGTCAAAAGCGGGCGCCGTGGTGGACGGCCCCGACGAGGCAAAGTCAAGCGGCCCGGAGACCGCGGTCGGCGGCTCCGGCCGAACAGGAAAGTCTGGTGCGGGCGTCGTGGAGGACGACCCCGGCATGACGAACCCGAAACAGGTGTAGCACCAACTAAGGCCTCGGCCTGAGGCGAAACTACTCCCTCGGAGGCCTCGGCCTGAGGCGAAACTACTCCCTCGGAGGCCTCGGCCTGAGGCAAAACTACTCCCTCGGAGGCCTCGGCCTGAGGCAAAACTACTCCCTCGGAGGCCTCGGCCTGAGGCAAAACTACTCCCTCGAAGGCCTCGGCCTGAGGCAAAACTACTCCCTCGGAGGCCTCGGCCTGAGGCAAAACTACTCCCTCGGAGGCCTCGGCCTGAGGCAAAGCTGCTCCCTCGGAGGCCTCGGCCTGAGGCAAAGCTGCTCCCTCGGAGGCCTCGGCCTGAGGCAAAACTGCTCCCTCGGAGGCCTCGGCCTGAGGCAAAACTGCTCCCACGGAGGCCTCGGCCTGAGGCAAAACTGCTCCCACGGAGGCCTCGGCCTGAGGTAAGGCGGCTCCCTCGGAGGCCTCGGCCTGAGGCAGGGCGGCTCCCCCGGAGGCCTCGGGCTGAGGCTCGTCGGCCGGCGGATTTATTCTCTTGGTGGCCGGCAGAGCGGGGCCTTCGGCGGCCGGCAGAGCGGAGCTTTCGGCGGCCGGCAGGGCCTGACGGGGTTCTCTGGCGGCTGGCAGAGCGGGGCTTTCGGGTGGAGGCGGAACCATCTCCTTGGCTACCTTGGGCGCTGCCGGGCTACAGGCTTCAGAGGGCGGGTCCTCCCGAACCCCCTCACGGGACTTGAGCGGCAGCGGATCCTCGGAGGCCTTAACGCGTCGGAGTGCCCGACGTCTTAGCCGGGAGGAGCCAGACGGGGAGACAGAGTCTGTCAGGGGGGTGGCAGCAGGCCCACGGGGAAGAAGGTCGTCCCGGTCTCCGTAATAAAAACTCCACAGCTGGTCCTCCTCGACGTGTGGGGCTCTGTTGGATGGAACATCGAGCTTTACTCGGGGGGCCAGCTGCGAGTCATAGAGGTGGTGACCAAGGCGATGAATGGATCTCCGGCTTCTCTTCTCGCGCTCCGGGGTAGCGGTGACAACACCCACGTAAAACACCTGGGGAGTGGGGTCGGCCTTGATCGGCGGCGCAGGGTCCCGGGCAGAAGCCATCCTGGCATACCTCTCTCTCATCAGGCGTTCGCACATGTCCAGGTAAGCGCGGACCTCCGGGGTGTCAGCCCCTGCAGGTAAGTCCCATGTGGTGTCTGAGTTCATCTTTGGCTGGTCCATACTGTCAGGTTTGTTTATCGATGAACTCAGAGTACACACACACAGGACAAAAGTTTGAGAGGTTTATTGTAAGGTGAATGATTGATGGATGAAGTAACCAGAGGTGCAGGAATACAGGGGCTCAGGGGTGCAGGTGAAGGCAGGAGCTGACGGCTTGGAGAGAGAGTTCAGCTAAGCTGGAAGGCTTGGCACTGAACCAAGTCTTCTCAGAGTGGCTAGTCAGGTTAGCAGAACTTGAGAGACACCAGGGTACAGAGCTGAGGTTCTCCAGGGCGGCTAGTCAGGTTAGCAGAACTTGAGAGACACCAGGGCACAGAGCTGAGTTTCTCCAGGGCGGCTAGTCAGGTTAGCAGAACTTGAGAGACACCAGGGCACAGAGCTGAGCTTCTCCAGGGCGGCTAGTCAGGTTAGCAGAACTCTGGAGACACCAGGACACAGCAGAACCTCTCCAGGAGCAAACAGTGAACAAATAGTCTTTAGAGTGACTGGCAGGACTAACCTTTACAACAGGAGCAAAACAAAGCTTCCAAGGCAAAACGGGAACTGGCATGGAGAGGTGTAGAATGATGATGGACCAGCACTAAAGTGAGGCAGAGGGAGGCTTAAATAGAAAGACTAACAGGTGAAATGCATCTGACTGAATAATTACTAACAGGTGTGACTGACTGCAAGGAGAGTGGAGTGAAGGCTGAGTGGAAGGGAAGGAGGAAACTAAAATTTAACAAATTAAAACCCAAACAAGGTGGAAAAACTGAGAATAATAGTAAACCAAAGCCGAATCAAAACTAAACCATGACATTAATGTTCCAAAATTACAATATAAAAGCTTTTACTCTGTTATTATTTCAGCTGTCATGAATTCATTGACAAACACAAGCCAAACGCAATCTAATAGCATAACTGAATACAGCCCTAACGCCTCTGGTTGCTGTACTGCATATTTAAGCTCCAAACAACAAAAAACTTTTATCCCCAGTCCCAAGTATTTCTTACAGCCCTGGGATATTTTCTGTTTAAGACACGTTAGCATATCTCAGTGTAACAATTTAATTTGGCCAGATATTTAATGTTAAAAAAAACTTTGTTATTTAAATCTCTCTTTTACTTTTACCTTTTTGTTAACCTAGTCCATGCTTAAAATGTCATTTGAATTACGGAGCTGCAGTTCTCCCAAAACAAATGATCATCTTGAAACCATGAACAATAATTTTAACCGAATTAATTAATTCACACAGAAGAACGTTTAGTTACAAACGACACATACATACGTACAGTTACATACAGTCACATACATGCAGATACATAGAAACTGACGACATTCAGACAAACAAACACACGCAGGCCTTTACTTCTGACAGGGAGGAAGGGCTGGTCAGATCCTAACGACGGTTAGGGCAGCTTCTTTCAAAATGCCCTGGGTAACCACACGTCCAGCACAAGGGCACATCATAACCTTTGGTTGGTCCCTTTCTATGATTTCTGTACTGCTGTGTATCTCTGCTGGGAATTTGTCCCCATGGAGGATTCTGATACATCTGGAATGGGACTTCTGGAGGGAGGGATCCCACAAACTGGTCTGAACCAAACACAGGTGTCGGGGCCATAACCATCTGAGCTTTTGCAACATTCTTCTTCTTCCTCCTCCTTTTACTTTGATTGTCTCTCAGCTGTTGTAGCTGTTCAGCTACGAGTTGTTGTTTTAAGTTCTGTATATCACTGCTAAGTTGCTTCATGTTTTTATCATCTATATCCAGCTGATGAACCAAAGCTGCCATCCATTGATCTAAAGGCATATCATAACTCGCAACCATTCTATACATGTTCTGCTTAACATCCTGTACCTGGCCCTTTAACATTGCTTGTTTAAAGAGTTGCTGCAGCGTGACTGATAACGGGCAAGAGCCTGTGTGGTTTTCCCATACTTTCAACATCCTGTTCACATATGCTGAAGCCGACTCCCCTGCACAACGTGTAGTGTCGTTTAAAAGGGCAGAATCCGTACTTACCGGATAAAACGCCCTCAGTGTGCTCCAAAGTTGCCGTGCCACCGGGGCCAGAGGGGCAGCTGCTTCTAGTCCGTCAGTTCCAGCAAAAACTTCAACCGCATGTACCTCTTGTGGTTCCAGGTATGCTGATAAGCCAGTTCTCACATCACCAATAGCCAATACATACCCGCTTAAAGTCTCCACGAATGCTTGGATCCAAAGGTGCGCCCCTTTTCTGGGATCAGGGAACATGTGCCTCAGATGAACGTTGTCAGCACATGAAAGAGGGCTGTAAACAGCTGCATTCACCTGTCCTGTAGCACTGCGAGTCTGAAACAATGGCAGTTGCACACTTTGTTTTGTTGCAGGTAAAGAAAGATCAGTTTCGCTAGAATGCAGGTTACATCTGGGTCTTACGTCACAGCTTATCTGTCCCCCACATAACACCATACCAGGCACCTGCACCGAAGGGTCTGATGAAGTCACCACACTCCTGGCCTTGGATAACAGTTCTCCCTTATCACCATGCAGATTGTTTTGCATAGTTGTGTACTTACCTTCTTGTTTGAAAGAAGATGATTCCCTTACCCCTTGCAGATTTTCACTCTCTTGTTGTTTGTCGAGGCCTGAGAAGCACATGCTGAAATACAGTTCAGTTAGTTTTATCAAGCCTGCTATTTTGATTTCCTCTTTTTGGTATTTTTCTCGAGCAAACTCACCTGCATCACCCGTTTCTACTTGTGCTAGGGCTAATCTATTTTTTAACATCTGCAAATAGTAAGTGCACATTTGGGCCTCTGGTGGTGACCCTTCTGTATCACCAAAAACCCCGTCTCTCCTCATTTTTTCACACCACTCCTCAAATTGTTTTAAATGGTTTTCAGCATCTTTGTGTGGGAAGTTTGCCATTATGCTCCTTTTTCCTGTCTCCAGCAGTGTTCCTAAAGAACCCCCCTGGAGCTCATTTTCTGCCTGATTCTCAGCCATTCCAGCACTCACACGTCTTGGCCAACCTGCTGGGACAGCGTCCTGACCCCGGTCCAATGAGAGCTTATTTTTTATCTCTCAGACACCAAAACTTATTATGTTCCTATATGCCTTATTATTGTGTTTTTACACGGCAATTTCAATGAGCCAGTGTACTCAGGATGAGAAGGCCCTTACCCTTCACTTCACTTCCACGGCTCAATGACAATAACGTGTCTCACACACACACACACACACACACATACACTCACACTCTCTGGCCAATCTTTAGTTAACTCAGTACGTACCTCCGGTCCTGCTGGTTGTGTGTGCGTCCACTGGCTTTTTTCTCTTTCTATATTCGTCTGTAATCGGGGTTTTAACAAAATGTCAAACCACCGCATTCACACTGTTGTGTATTAGCCAGGTCGTACGCGCTCGTTTTTCGAAAAAGGCTGCTTTTATATTACCGCAAAAACGACTTTTATGTTCGTCCTCGCGGAAAATAAGGGGGCATCTAAACCCACATTTTCTAGGCTACACGATGTTTTAGAAGCCACGCGTACAGGCGTGTCTGTCAGAATGGCCGCTTTTATGTTACACACAGAGGAACACGTATTTTCCTCTGTGCCTAACAAGGGGACCTTTTAAACCCTAAATTCTCAAGGTGCACAGTATTTTCGGAACCCTGGCCAAGGATTCCCGGACTCTCACCTCTGTGACCGCACGCAAATCCCAAGTTCTTATCGACACGTTTGCAAACAATTATCCTCAAACCTTTCTCTGCCTTTAGAAATACAAAAAGTCGGCCCTCCAGGAAGAAAAAGACACTAGGAGATGAATGAAATCTCCTTACCTTTTGTTGCGGCCGCAAGCTGTGTGTTTTTCTTCCGGAATGACGTCCTGACCGAAAAAACGGAAGGTGGTATGTCGTCCTTTGGGTCCGGGTGGAAACACCAATTTGTTACTGTTTCACCGTGTCCCGTCTACGGTGAAGCACCCTCGGTGGACCCAGTTCGTTTTACCCAGTCAGGCGACCCCCACTTACTTATTACCTTGAATGTAGGACGCATAAAACAGACAAGTATGCTTTTAGTTATATTTTATCTAAGTAAAGACAGAGAAATAGTTACAGTCACACCAGCGCTGATGGGCCCCTGATCGGCAGGAGGCCTCGAGTGCTCATCACGCAAACATTATAAAGGGATCTCGGGACACACCCATACAAGGGCGGTACACATCCAAACTGTGACATCAGCAGGGAAGCTGTGTCACCTCCAGGGTGGTATCTGATAGATATGTGCCAATCTTTTGGGTCAGTGCCATCTAAGTGTGCCATGCAGTTCTGGGATAAACAGCTCGTTCCACTTGACCTTGTTGATATCCTAACAGTTCAGTTGATGTTTGTTGAACTTGCGGGAGAAATAGGAAACAGGATGATCTAACCCCTGCAAATCTTCCTGTATTAAAACTGCACCAGCCCCAACAGCGCTGGCATCCACCTCCAGCTTGAAAGGTTGGTACAGATCCGGTGCAGCTAGTACTGGTGTGTGACAAAGAAGGCACTTAGCACTTTCGAAAGCATTCTGGCATGTATCTGACCAAACAAAGTCAACCTTTGGGCTAGGTAGATCGGTTAATGGTTGAACTACTGAGGAGACATTTCTGCTAAAGTTCCGATAATAACCAACCATGCCCAAAAATCTACGCAGCTCACGTCGCGTTTTGGGTGTAGGATAATTATTAATGGCCTCAACTTTAACATTGAGGGGACGGGTTTGACCTTGTCCCACCTGTCTGCCTAAATATGTCACAGTGGCCTTGCCGTACTCACATTTTGCCAGGTTAAGAGTCAAAGAAGCTTGGGCCAAACTGTGAAACACTTTATATAATGTTCGCAAATGTTCCTGCCAGGTTCCAGTGTATACCACTAGGTCATCTAAATAAGCACTACAATTGGGTATACCACGCAGTACGGTATTTATCAGCCTCTGAAAAGTAGCTGGGGCGTTACACATACCAAACGCCATGACAGTGTATTGCAAAAAGTCATCTGGGGTCACAAATGCTGAGATGTTGGAAGCCCTTTCAGTCAAGGGAACTTGCCAATAACCCTTGAGAAGGTCCAACTTTGTGACATATTTTGCACCTCCAATGCTGTCCACGCAGTCCTCAATTCTGGGAAGAGGATATGCATCTAGCACGGTAACTGAATTCACCTTACAAAACTCAGTGATAAATCGGGGTGAACCATCTGACTTGGTTTCTAACAAACAAGGGGAACTCCAAGGACTTTGACTTGGTCTAGCTAAACCATGTTCAAGTAGGTATTGAGTTTCTTGTTTCATTAAAGAACACTTTGCAGAATTAGCACGATAAGGATGCTGTTTGATTGGCTTAGCATTCTGAACATCTATGTCATGTTCCAGAACCGTTGTAAGAGTTGGTACGTCACTAAACAAACATGTATACTCATTAATGAGGTCCATTATATCCTGTTGATGTTCAGGAGATAAATGGTCAAGCTGGCTCCGTAAAGATTTTAGCATCTCTGAGTTCGTAAGGCGAGGACTAGAACAGATGGGGAAATTCATTCTCAGGCCATCAGCATGGTTTGTCTCCCCTACCTCTATTGGAGTATTAGCCGCAACTGGGGCACACCCCCCATTAAGTTCTGGTTCAGGTCGGGAGTGGTATAACTTCAGCATATTCACGTGGCAAACACGAGTTTTGCGCCGCCGATTGGGAGTACTAATGACATAATTGTTCTCCCCTACTTTCTCTAAGATTTCATAAGGCCCATCGAATTTTGCAGATAAGGCTGAGCCTGGAATGGGTAGGACTGCAACAACCTGATCTCCTACTTGAAAGACTCTTTTAACAGACGTTTTATCATAATGTTTTTTCATTTTCCCTTGAGAATTAGCTAAATGCTTCCTAGCTAAAGCATTAACTTGACACAGGCGCTCCCAAAAAGCTTGGACATACTTGATCGTGTCTTTCTTAGGATCCTGAACAGGAACCAAAAAAGCTTCTTTTAAAGCTCTTAAAGGGCCACGGGGTGTGTGACCGAAGACTAGCTCTGCCGGACTGAAACCAAGGGATTCGTGATGAGCTTCTCTAGCAGCAAACAATACAAACGGAACCCCCTCGTCCCAACTTTTGTTGGTTTCCAGACAGTATTTGCGCAGCATAGACTTTAACGTCTGATGCCATCGTTCCAAAGCACCTTGTGACTCCGGATGATAGGCGGATGACACAACATGCTTAAAGTTCAAAGTTTTTGCTACTTGTTTAAACAATCTTGACTGAAAATTTGTTCCTTGGTCCGTCTGTAATATTTTTGGTAATCCGAACACCGAAAAGAACTTTGTCAGAACCTTAACCAGAGATTTAGTTGTAATCTTACTTACAGGGATAGCTTCAGGAAATCGGGTTGCAGCACACATAACTGTGAGCAAAAACTGATTTCCACTCTTTGTTCTGGGTAATGGTCCAACACAGTCTACTATGACACGGTCAAATGGTTGATCTATTACTGGAATAGGGCATAATGGCGCAGGTGGTATTACTTGATTTGGTTTACCAGCAAGTTGACACACATGACAACTACGACAAAATTTTGAAATGTCGCGTTTCATACCAGGCCCGAAAAAGTATTTAACAGGAGGTGGCATGTCTTTGTCACACCCAAGTGACCTGACCACTGACTGTCATGAGCCAGGGACAGAACTTTGTGTCTATATGGGGTTGGTAGCACAATCTGTTTAACTCTACTCCAATCTGAGTTTCCTACATCTGCTGAAGACCATTGACGCATCAAAACCCCATGTTATATATATATAAGCCTGTTTTTCTTTATTGGCTTCTTCAGCACTTACCACACTCTTGAAACATCTTTGTATGGTTTCATCTACTTGTTGAGCGGATGACAATTGTTGCCTGGTCAGGGGAATGGTCGCTTCCTCCCAAAGTGAACCAGGTTCCCCTGGCACCGTCAAATCTGGATTCAACATCCCACTGTCACATTTGGTTTGAATGTCATCCTCACTAGAAAACTGACACATCAGAATAGAGTCAGAAATGGAAATCACGGGGTCCTTGCGTGCTTGTGCACGAGTAACCACACATGCTGGTCCTGAAAAGTCTGGAGTTGTTTGGCTTAACGGATGGTCTAAAACCTCCAGACTGGGAAGTACTAAACCTCCAGCAATGTCATTCCCCATTAGCATAATCACACCATCTATGGGTGACTCTGGGCAAATAGCTACTGGGAAAAATCTGTTGACAAGTTTGGATTTTATATAAACTCTGTGGACTGGTCTTGGAGCATAGCCCATTTCTATCCCCCTCAGAACAGAGTTGAAACCACACGCACTCTCAGGTGAGAAAGGTAAAACATTTGAAAGAATGATCGACTGGGCACCTCCCGTGTCTCTCAAAATGCGTACCGGCTTTAAAGTAGCAGCATCAGCCGTCAGTGAGACCAAACCATCAAAAATGAATGGTTCAAAACAGGGATCAGGTAATTTGTCACCACAACCAGTGCTCTTATTACAGGGTTCTTTTTTTACAAAACCAACACTTTAGCTTGTTCTGAATTTGACTGTGTTTTGCGTTTTAAAATTAAGCAATCGGCGATGACATGTCCAGGGTTGCGACAATAAAAACATTCACGGCTTTCTTTTGGAACTGAGGTTGTAACTGTCAGAGAATGAGGTACAGGATTAACACGTGACCTTTCATTACCAATGAAAGATGTTTAATGGGTAAGCACGTACTCATCAGCAAGAACAGCAGCAGACGATAAAGTGATCATTTCCACCTGTCACTTGTAATTAGTCTTCACTCCCGTTCACCTGCTCACTCCCCTATATAATCCTGCTACAAACCTCTGCAAACTGCCAGATCATTAACAAGCCTTCGGTGAGTTTTGTCCAGCATTGTCTTTTTGACTGACCTGTAGATATTACCCTGGTTGCCTTTTTGACTTCTGAGCCAGCCTGATCCCTGAATCTGATTTTTCCCGCCCTGTATGACTGCTTACCCCCTGTTTTTCCAACCTGGACCTGTCTTGAGATATTTTGAGTTTGCCTTATCCTGGTCTGTACTTCTGCCTATTTTGGACTGCTTTCAGTGTACGGGATTTTGGACTGCCATTTTGACCATTGAGCCTGCCTGTCCCTGCATGTTCATTAAATCCTGTGTTTCCTTATACCTCACTTGTATTGGTTTAAATACTGGGTTTGCCTGATTCACGTTCATAACAAAAGGATGCTCACATCCATCCATTTAGTGTTCTTTCAGAGTTCCACATATGGAAGCCTTGAATGTGAAGTCTAAACTCCAATCTCCTGTTTGCCTAATCTGTTGCATGTCAATCTGAATCCATGTCAGGAACCACACAGACTGGTAACAACAATCTTTAAGGTAAAACATAGATAGTTATTTCTAGCCATATACTGCTGAACAAATTTCATGGGATGTGATCTGGCTGACATGTGTTCTTATATTTTTTCTTTCTCTCCATCTTTGAGCACTTAGGTGAATGGATCAGGTGGGGGTTCAACATTTCTTTCGGGCAGCCGATTGAGCATATTCTACCACAACAAGGAGAAGAAGCAGACACTGGCAAATGGAACCAGGTTACAGCACAGCAAGACGGCAGGAGAAGAACCCATCCAACAGTGTAAAAGCAGTGCATGACAACATCACATGACAACATGGCAAGATAACTGGGACAACGACAGGTTGTAACAGCAGAGGGAGATGACGGGGGAGAACGATTGCAAAACCACATCCCGTGATGACAGGTTCAACAACATGGTCAAACAACATAACATGAGGACAAAGTGAACAACTCATGATATGCACATGATACCTAGCATAGACACTATACATATGCTCACAGAATATGGAAACAACATATATGTTGCATCTCCCATATACACATAAACCCACTATATATATATATAACTTCCATTACATAAGCATGCTAGATACACTTTACATAGAGATGTGAACACAAGACACATTACAATTTTTGGCACAAATGGAACATTTCCAGGATTAATGGACTAATGTCTCAGCAGGATCTGGAAAAATTAATCCATGTGTTTATCTTTAGACAAATTGATTACTGCAACGGTGTTTTCACAGGTCTGCAAAAAGTTGATGAGACAGCTGCTACTGATCCAGAACGCTGCTGCCCGTGTCCTCTGTAATGCCAGTTCAGACGTGACGACTTGCAGTAAATCGGGACATGACAGTCTGCGTTTCCCATGATGCAATGTGGTCAAAATGGCCACCAACTCCCATCATGCAACGCGGCCCAAAATTGCCGCCGCCCTAGCAACCGATAATGTTGCTAGGCAGAGTTGATAAAACTCCTTTGCGCCTCGCATCGATCTTCTTCCCTGGCACACCGCCAACCTGAGAAGACACACAGCTGTTTCACTTCGTTGGGGTAATCCCATGCAACGTGCTCGATAACTTCGCTGGACCGAAGGTTGTTGAAGCAAACTTATCCCTGCATTAATTATAGCAGGAGGTCGACTCTAAAAGTACTTTTGAATTCCCTCGGATCAAAACTGAGAGCCGTCATCTCCAGGTGATCGAACGAGGACCCCGCTTTTTTTTTTGGCCGAACAAAGCGTCTGATAGCCCAGAAGAAGGACAAAGGGACTTTCCTCCTGTTTCCTCGCTGACTGAAGGACCGACCATCGAGCGGAACCAGATCCACGGACTCGGAACGCTCCTGCACACCCGGAGCTGGGACTTCACGCCTGATTCAACGTCAGAATAAAGAAAGATTTCCCTTTTTATTTCTTTTCACCCACTGGGTGACCGTAGCGTGCCTGGGCAGGTGTATGTGCATGCATTTGTGAAGGTATTTTGGGCTGTGTTAATTTTGTGGTTCATAAATGACCCCGCCGTGAGTCGCTTCTTCAACTTTTTCATCCTTTTCCTCTCTCTTTGTTCCATCTTTGCTTTCTTATCAGCGGGTTCAATCCCTTTGTGTTGAAACTCAGTTTGCAGTTTGTTCAAACTCCTTAGCCAAGACGCTCCCTCTCTAAGCCGAAGCACTGCCCCAAGTTAGTGTAAGCGCTGACTGCATCATCAGGATCTCCCCTCACGCATCACGTAAGGTCGTAGGTGACATGACGTCATAGCTGCCATCTTGGGAAGGTGCGGTGTAGTTTGGCTGAGCTGAACAAGCTTATTGGAAAACATTGAAGCGTCTAGCTGAACTCTCAATTCTGTTTGCCTTTTAATGCTGCTGCGTCAGTGCTGACGTTTTGAATGTAATATTTAAACAACTGTGAGTTGAACTAAGATTCGCTAACCGCTCATTTTAATCCATTTGTTTTTTTTTGTTCTTTTATTTCCACATATATATTTTGCATGTTTAGTTTTAGTAGTGAGTAAGATTTCCAAGGTTGTTGAATCAGAGAATTACTGTAACAGGGAATTGCTTTTGGTTCAATAAAACAACAACTGCGGAATAGAAATTGTTTTGTGTTCAATCCAAGTCAAAGTTGCATGGTTATTCCGAATTCAGAGCTACCTCCTTTTGGAAGTTAACATCTGATATTAATACAGAGACATTATCATTGGATTGGTGATAAAAAATAAGGATTTAAACTCCAATTGCAGTTATATTGGGGTTCTCACAGTCTGCCGGATAAACCTCGTTGGTTAAAATCCGACCAGATCATTCATTCCAGCATAAATGAGTTCATAACAGCTAATTACTTAATGCATTAGTAGTATAAATCATTACAAGCTTCTAGCTAACATCACCACCATTTGAACTATATTTTGTTATAGCGGAATTTTGAGTTGAATGACTTATTACTTAAATTATAATACCAAATTATAATTATTAATAATAATAAGCATATTCAAACAGCTTCTGGCATAAGACTTAGAAAGTAGAGCACATCAACCCAGTTCTAAAGTCCTTACACTGGATCCCTATATCTTAGAGAATAGACTTTAAAATACTTATGTTAGTCTATAAATCACAGAATGGCTTGGCACTTAAATACATCACAGAGTATCAACCCTCCAGACCACTAATGTCTTCTGGCTCAAATCTACTCTGCTTACCCAGAACCAGAACCAAACACTGAGAAGCAACATTCAGTTATTATGCTCCACTTACCTGGAGCAAACTCCCAGAGGACTGCAAAAATGCTGAAACCCTGAGTTCCTTTAAATCAAGGTTAAAAACTTTTTTTAGAGTTGGCATTTAATGTTCAATCAATCAATCAATCAATCAATCAAATTTTATTTGTCAATTACAATTTGCATTGCAATCGAAAAGTCAGTTCCAGTACAACCGTCCATCACATACACTTAACAACAAACATTTAGGGGGGAACGATTGACTGAGGCCTTGCGTTGCCAAGGAACGCAGCCAGCCAGCCGCTGCTAAAAAAGCGCAGCTGTCAAGGCCACATTCCTCCAAACTGCCCAGACCCCGCCTAAACGGAGCTTTACAGGCGCTGCCTTGAAATCTGTCGAAATAACATTAAAACATTGGGATAGTGGAGGGAGAAAAAAAGGCAAGAATTTATCACAATGTAAAAAACGTTACAGTGTGAGAAACCCTACGTAAAAAAAACCTCATTGCATAAGCACAAATATAACAAATACAACCATACACATAAGCAGAAGGAGAACATTTGAGATCAATCATGTGTAAGTCCATGAGTGAAATGTGAGTCAGTGGTGTGTGCATGTTGTGTGGGAATCTGTATGTCCATGAAGGCCGTTCCTCCGGCAGGCAAGTGTCCTTGATGGATAGTCTCTCACTTCGCAGCCAGCTGTACGCCCCCACAGGTGTCTTGCAGGGAAGGGGGGGGGGGGAACTTGGGGGGGGGATAGTTCTGTGCGATTTCGCCATAACAACGCAGGGGAGAATTTAGGTTAAAGGGAGTCTGATTTAATACACAATTTGTTATGATAACAAGCTGAGACACTTTTACTTCAGCTTTAAAAGTCTTTTCATCACTGGCTCCGTGGTCCAATTTTCCAAATTAGAGGGCTCTTTTTCGCATCTTCACATCCAGATGTTATCCCGTCACGTTATCCGGTCATGTTCCAGGGGGGAGACAGTTATCCCATCTCGCCTCTCCCAACCACCGCCGTTAGCTTCTCCAGCCTGATGTTCTGTTCATTCATCGCTTTTGTGATTGCGTCAAATCCCGCTGGTAGTCTGATAAAAGCCGAATTCGCCACCAGCAGTCGTTGAAGTTGTTGATACATCAGAAATCCCCCACATCCAATCAGAAGAAATCCTAGTATCATAAATCCAAATATATATACGTCTTCGGCGTCCTCCACGGAAATCATTGAGAGGCACACCGTGGACCACCTATTCCACCGATCCACGGAGTATCCCGCAAAAAAAGTTCCATCGGGACAGGAATGCTCCCCGTTCCTTTGCTTTCCAGTTGAAAAAATTTGATCAATGGCATTTAGAGACCAGCTGACGAGATCCATAATTCTTAGCTTCAGTTTTCCGAGCTTTTCGGTTGCTGTGAAGAAATTGCACAAAGACACAGGACGAAGCAAATAGCAGGAGAGACGTGGGGGCAGGGCAAGCAGATAAGGAGCTCTGCGGAGAGCTGAAAAACACGACCGATCTCGAGGAGAGTCAGGGACAGAATGTTGAAGTTTATAGTCCAACTTGTCTTAACATACTGCTTCTATTACACTGTAATGTGCTTCTGTCATGTTTTCCCTCTGTCTATGTAATGTTTTTCTTTCCTCCGTAATGTTTTCTTCTTTTGTTCATTTACAGCACTTTGAATCGCCATGTTAATGAAAAGTGCTTTATAAATAAACTTGCCTTGCTTAATGTCATGATGTAGTGGAGCACCCATTTTTGTTGCATTCATAAATTACACTTTTTTGAAGAATGTAATATGTCCACTCACTGTTTTCTGAGTGGACATATTAAGTTGTGGACATTGCATGACCTAAGGTATGTGGTGTTAAAGAGTCATACAGTTGGTAAACACCAGTGGCATAGCCAGAAATTGCTTTTCGGCCGGGCCTAATAAAAAACAGATGGGCCATGTAATTATGCTTGAAAGTAAGTTAAATTTTAAGTTGCACCTTTGTAAGTTCACTATGGAGAAGATACAGGCTGAGGGGAAGGAGAAAAGACCTTTGCTGTTCAAGTGAACATCCTTGAATTGACAGTGGAAAAAAATCCACCCATCAAAATCAGGACCCATCATCACGTTAGATGATTTAGAGCCAAAAACATGGCGGAGTAGCTTCTGGATCATTTAAACTGTGGCAGCCTTTCAAAGTCATTATTTGCATTTCTGAACACAACTTCACTATGTAACGTCTGCCGTAGCATCATCGATCCAAATGCCCAGGACACACAAAACCGTTTTTATTAACGAATGTCAGCTTCTCCTTTTTTTTTAAAGAAGCAGGAAAAGGAATGAGGGGTCTGTGCTGGAGCTCCCTGTGTTACAAGACCCTGAAAATGCCCCTTAAATCTACGAACCAGCAATACCGTGTGACTAAATTGAGTACATACACCTGAATTCAAGTGCAAGGCGATGCAGCAGCCCCACAGCGCGCCTACCCCTTCTATTGTTACTAAGAGAAAGATCCCGTTTGGCACACATCAAGACAAAATCCAACTTCACCTTCACATGCTGACGGTTTCTCAACAAATCTGATGTTTCTAACATCTCCTTGCATTTGGCTTATTACAGTCCTGAGGCTCTAAGGCAAATTTCTCTCTGTGCCGCCAGTTTACAGAGAACTAGAACATGAAGCTTGCTGTTTTCATGTTTGGAACCAGCATAATGTAATGATTCTGGCACTGGAGCTGATTCATTTCCCCTTCTTACTCACCTGCTCAGTCTCCACCTCTCTGCAATTAAACGTTACTGGCTCCACCTGTCTCCAGCTGCATAAAAGCCCTGTCAATCTCAGTCTCCAGTGCCAGAACGTCTCTAGCCTTTTGCCGAGCACCTTCAAGCCTGTTAGTTAATTCCTGCCTGTCTGTTGCCGACCTGATCTGTCTTCTGTTTTCCCGAGCCTGCCGAAGCCCTCTCTGGTCCTGTCTGTCCGATACCTGTCTGTCTGGAAACCCTTCCCCCTGGACTGTCTTCCCGTGTGCCGAACCTGGACCGAACCTGAACCCGACCTCGGATACCCCTACTGCTGGATCTTTGGCCCCAACGTTAATGAACCCGGACTGTCTTTGGATTAACGCCCCTGGATTACCCCATACAGACTCTGCCTGCCGGTCTCAACTGTCTGCGGGCGCCTCTCATCTCCAAGACCGCCTTCCCCGAACAATCCAGCCCGCAATCAGGTTAGTGATCCAGCTTTGCTGTTTTCTCACGTCTGCCCCGCTGGTCACTAACCTGTTTCCTTGTCTCCAGGAGATTGCCGGCCGACAAGCCGCAAGCAGCGCGTCCCGAGAGCCCCACTTCCCCTCTCCTTTTAAATAAACAAACCTCGTAACGCCACTGACCTGTTTTCGGGTAGTTTTTGGGTCCAACTCCTGTTCATCACAGCACGTTCTGGCCCAGACATGGATCCCCCTTCCGACAGTCAGTGGCGTGAGGGAGTAGAGAAATCCATTTCTCAGCTAGAGGCCGGCGTCTCTGAGATTTTAACCCATCTCCGCGGCCAAGCTACTCCTCCGCCCGCACTTCCGCAATCACCTCCATCGGCCTCCGCGTCACTTCCGGTGACGTCGTGTCAGCCCGAACCACGTCTCACCCCGCCGGGGCTTTTTAGTGGTGATCCCGAGCACTGCCGAGCGTTTCTCACCCAATGTGAGATTCACTTCGAGCTACAGCCCTCCTCCTTTCCCACCGACCGGTCTAAGGTTGCGTATGTCATTTCATTGTTGGCTGGAAAGGCCAGACTTTGGGGGGCTTCCGAGTGGCAAAACAACACTCGCATTTGCCACTCGTACTATGAATTCTCCAAGGAGCTAACCAGAGTGTTCAGCCCTGTGCTGCCCTGCAGAGAATCCTCTAGAGGGCTCTTATCCTTGAGACAGGGGGAGAAGTCTGTATCAGAATACATTATTGATTTCCATCTATTATCAGCTGAAAGTCTGTGGAATGAGTATGCACTCATGGACGTGTTTATTCACGGTTTGAATGATCGGATTAAGGATGAGCTGGCCACCCGGGAGTACCCTAGATCTCTTAAGGAGCTAGAGGAACTAGCGACCCGGGTTGATCTCCGCCTTCTGGAGCGACGGAGAGAGTGCCGCTCAGCTCCCTCTCCCCGCCCTCGGTTCTCTGCTACCCCCTCTGTCGCAGCCTCGTCCTCCCTGAGGTTGCCGGACCCGGAGCCCATGCAGCTAGGAAAGGCTGGTTTGACTAAAGAAGAGCACCAGCGTAGGCAGCAGCAGGGTCTCTGCCTCTACTGTGGAGGAGCTGGTCATCGTGTCCGATCATGCCCAGTAAAAGACCCAGCTCAGTAGTGGGGGGGAGATCTCTACTGAGCTATACAAAACTCACTGTCTCCCCAGACCGGTTACTTCCAGCCACCATAACCACTTCTACTAAATCTCACAGACTCTCTGTATTCATCGACTCTGGGGCCGACACTGAGTTCATGGACGAAGGCTTGGCCAGGAGGCTAAACATCCGACTTCACCCAGGCTCATCCCCCCGCAGTGTTCTCGCCTTGGACGGCCACGAACTAAATCACTCTCGCCTTGTTTCTGAGCCCGTGGAGCTTATTCTGGGAGGTAATCATAGAGAAAAGTTGGCCTTTATGATCATTAATTCTCCACAGGTTCCAGTTATTTTGGGTGCCACTTGGCTCAGGAGGCACAATCCCCAGATTGACTGGCGACGGGTCGAGGTGATGGGATGGGCCCCTTCCTGCTCTGAGTCCTGTCTGTTCTCAGCTCAGCCACTTCACTCACCTGTGGGTAAGATTGAGGACCTCTACCCAGATTTGTCTAAGGTCCCTTCTGAGTATCACGACTTGAGGGAGGTTTTTAACAAAGCAAGGGCTATGAGCCTCCCCCCACACCGACCTTATGATTGCTCTATTGACCTGCTGCCCGGAACTACTCCTCCTAGAGGCCGGCTCTATTCCCTGTCCACCCCTGAGTCCGAAGCCATGAGCAAGTATATTGCTGAGTCCCTAGGGGCAGGCATTATTCGCCCCTCCTCCTCACCTGCGGGTGCTGGTTTCTTTTTTGTGGGCAAAAAGGACGGCTCTCTCCGCCCGTGTATCGATTATCGAGGCCTCAACGACATAACTGTCAAGAATCGATACCCAATTCCCCTTATGAACTCAGCTTTTGATCAGGTCCAGGCTGCCAAGGTGTTCACCAAACTAGATCTTCGTAATGCCTACCACCTGGTTCGCATTAAGGAGGGCGATGAGTGGAAGACCGCTTTCAACACTCCTACAGGCCATTTCGAATATCTGGTTATGCCATTTGGCCTCACCAACGCTCCTGCCGTGTTCCAGAATCTAGTTAATGAGGTTCTGGGAGATATGATTGGACGTTTTGTTTTTGTTTACCTTGATGACATTCTCATCTACTCCAATAACCTCACTCTACACAAGCAACATGTCCGCTCCGTCCTCCTCCGTCTCCTGCAAAATCAGCTATACGTCAAAGCCGAGAAGTGTGAGTTCCACACGTCCTCCACCTCTTTTCTCGGTTTTACCCTGTCCCCGGGTCAAATGGCAATGGACCCAGCCAAGGTCAGAGCTGTCACCGACTGGCCCACCCCGGTTGACAGGAAGCAGCTCCAAAGGTTCCTGGGGTTTGCCAATTTCTATAGGCGCTTCATCCGAGGTTACAGTCAGGTGGCCGCCCCGCTTCATGCTCTGACCTCAAGCAAGGTGAGGTTCACATGGAATGAACCAGCTGACAAGGCGTTCCGACGGCTTAAGGAGCTTTTTACTACGGCTCCGATCCTGGTCTCACCCAACCCAGACAAACAATTCATTGTGGAGGTTGATGCCTCCAGCTCTGGAGTCGGGGCGGTTCTCAGTCAGGAGGCCGAAGATGGCCGTATTCACCCTTGTGCCTTCTTTTCCAGAAAGCTGTCTAGCGCTGAACGCAATTACGACGTGGGCAATCGGGAACTCCTGGCGGTCAAGTTGGCTCTTGAGGAATGGAGGCACTGGCTTGAGGGCTCCAAGATCCCCTTTCTGGTTTGGACGGACCATCGGAATTTGGAGTACCTTGAAGTGACGCCCTAAAAAAAACATAGACATTTGTCAGTATTCTGATGCACACCTTCACAGGCATAACAGCTGTTGAACTAAATGAACTCCAGCAACAGCCTCCCCAGCTATGATGGCAGCTGCCATGGTAGGAATGGCAGTAATAATGATGAATAATCATTTCTTAGAGCTGAAAAAAGGAAACTCACATTTCTTCACTGTTTACTGTGGAGTAATAGATAGACAGAACTACCAGTACAGGAGCTGAGGTTTATGAATTCTGCATCAGTGGAGAGATGCAGTGAGAGTAGCAATGAGGCTCCATGGTGAAGGAGACAGGACTGCTTAGTTGCAGATTGCACGAGAGTTCAACACAAGATAAGGGAACATTCACATTGCAGATTAAACACCAGAGACTCTGACAGGGTATAAGAGGTCTTGCTTATTCATACTCAGTCCATGCAGGACTACCATAGTCAGACTATTATAATTAATATATGCTGGTACTGCCAGGCTATATATATCTATTTAATCAGAAGCAAAGTGGACCCTTTTATTTGTGTACCCGTGTACAGTCATGGAGAAAGTGTTGCAGTGACAAACATCACATGCTTTGTGGTGACTATTCACATGGTTTTTAGAAAACTGCATCTTCAATAGAAGAATAAAGAAAATAAAGTTTAAAAAATACTCATATTTTTCACCAATAAATCAACACAGTTTCTGTTTTCTTGCAGTCTCCGACATAAATTATCCAGATCATCTGAGTCGGCTGTGTTTCCATGAGTTTTCCAGTTTGGCTGATGAACAGCCAGCACTGGGACTGATATGATCCATCCCAGTGATGATGATTCAAGTTCCTGAATTACCTTCAGCGTGGTACATTAATCGGCTGCAAAAAATCTAGTTATACAATTTCCTTGGTGCTAATAAATCCACATTTACTGTTTATGGCATCATAACAGTGGAAGTGATGAGGCCCAACAATAATTCAGGCAAAAAGGTGGCGGGCCACATACGTAAAATAAAGGGGAAAAGTGAGCAGATGCTGACAACCTTCTCCCATGTTTATGTGGTCAACAGATGACTTCAGGAACAGTCGATAGACATTTTCATGCAATGGGTTTCCATTGTGCGGCTGCATTCAAATATTACATCACTAACTGCAATGGAAAGTGTCAGATGCTGTGGTGTGAAGCGTGCCATCACTGGTCTCTAGAACAGTGGTGATATGTTCCCTGGATGACAAGATGAGATACCTCTCTTTCTGGTATCTGAATGGACAAGTTTGTCAGTTGTCAAGTTAATAGTACTTGCCTGACTGCATTAGGTGTAATGTAAAGTTTTGTCCACAGGGGATTATGGTGCTGGTTTTCATGAGCTGGAGTTCAGAGTTATCCTCCTATATCTTGGCTGGTTCCATTACTGGAATCTTAAGCAGGCACCTGCCTGGGTTACAGGCTTGACCTATGCTGGGAGACGTGGTGTCAGGGTTGGGTAGGGGGTTTGGTACCCTGTGTATCTTTGCTGATTTAAAACACATTGTGTAGTTCTTTTCCTTATTTAAATGCTACTATAGAAATTGTAACATAGAACAACTAAAGACTGATATAAAAGGAGCAAATCATACAAATCTCATAAAAATCAATACGACTCAACATTAAACAAAAAAATAAAACGATTAAATGCAGTTTAATAAATAAAAGGTATCTGCTTCCAAAGATGCTGTTAGATACTGAATTTATTTCTGATAATCAGATTGATTTATTTTGGCTCAGAAACCTGGCTGCAAGAGAACTATGTTAGTATAAATGAGTCAACTCCCTCTAATTATGTAAATTTCCAAAACTACAGGACGAGGAGGTGGAGTAGCAACTATTTTTCAGTGTAATTTATTATTTAGTCCAAGGCCAATTAATAACTAAAATTCTTTTGAACATTTAACCCTTAGTTTCCCTCTTCCAAACTGCTGTTGTGCAATTATACACTGTTTAAAGTTATTTAATGTTTATTAAATAACTCTCTGTCTGTTAAGTATTGTCTGGTGATTATCAGCCCTTTAACTGCTATCAAGACAATGGTTGAAAGGGATGAATTCGAGCATTAGCAATCTTTTAACAGCAAACCCTGCACACACATAGAATAAAGGAGTGACAAACTTCTTTTCAAGTTAAAGAATTTAATAACAGAAATAAAATGAATATCCAGAGAACATCACTATGTAATGCTGTTTATTTGAATTAATACAATATTTCAATCAGTAAATCCTCTCTACTAGGCTAGTGAAACTTAACTAAACTACTAAGCAAAATGAAGATAAAAAGAAGCTAAGCTAAGGAACTATATACATGCAAAAACAAACAAAAGACAAAACAAAAGTGGTTGATCATAATCAGAATAACTCAGTGAATCCTGGTTCACTGCAGATCTGATTCCAAAAGCATGGAATGGAGTTAACAACATGTGGCATGTGTTACAATCCATTCACAATGAAAAGCCCAAGTCAACCAGAACATTATTTTGAGTAAATAATATTCTTAAGACTGATTTGCCCAGTAAAATAATTAAACCCTTATGACCAAGTTTGTTAATGCGATTCTCCCACCGGGTGTCTGGGGTCGCTGTAGCAAATCGGTGACTAAGAGGTTACAGCATAAAGTTATCAAAATTGCCTTTACACCAACATTAATATTTAATATTAATGCAGGGATAAGGCTCATAGCACCATCGAAGGATGGCTGAGCAGAACGGTTAAACTTTATGCTTTAAAAACCAGGTCCCTTTGACATGTCTGGAACTGGATATTAGCAGGATGATAGAATTTCTGCTAGCGGGCATTCAGCGCTAACAGATAAAGGCTTTAGCTTTATTTTTAGTCATAATGAGTGGGCTGGATAACGCAAACATTAATGTCCCATCAATGTATGAAACCCTTGTGGAGATAACTTTGTTATAACCAAAGAAAAACACACTCAAATGATATTAGCAATACCATGAAACGAAGGCTAGCGTGAGCTGCGTCCGTTAGCCCTTTGTTATAAAGCAACCGTTTGTCCAAACGAGTTACCAAACATTCCAGACGAACCATTTAACTTCTGCCTCAGCTCCCTGTGCCCAAACCTGTCTTTTAACTGTGTGAGTTTTGTCCATTTTGGCCATTCCAAGGAAGGAGCGTTGAAAGCAGGAACGTTGTTGGTTTGTCCAACAGCGGGCAAGGCGCTTAGCTCTACAGTGATGAGAATTCAATCTGCTTCAGTCAAACCATTTTGATGATCATGGCAGTAATATCACAACAATGCAAAGCAATAAAACCTCTTCTGTTTGTTGTTTTGTATCATCCACCAGGCCCTTACTCTCAGTTTTTAGATCAGTTCCCAGACTTATTATTTGATTTAGTGTTAAACACTGACAAGGTGTAGGGAGCAATTTTAATTCATGTTGACACTGAATGTGATAACCATAATGTAACCTTTAATACTATCCTAGATTCAATTGGTTTTGCATAAAATGTGCATAAACCTCATCTGTTATGATGAGCCTTCAGAGCTCATCATTACACCGAAACAGCTCTGATGAAGGTCACTAATGATATTCTGATGGCCTCAGATAATTGACTTGTGTCAGTACTTGTCCTGTTAGATCTCAGTGCTGCATTTGATACAGTTGATCATTAGGCTGGTTTAAATCTTATCTGTCTGACAGATTCCAATTTGTTCATGTTAATAATAAATCTTCAAACTCTAGGGTCACTTGTGGAGTACCACAGGGTTCAATCTTTGGACCAATTCTGTTTACTATGTATATGCTTCTGATTGGTAAAATTATCGGATTAATTTCCCCTGTTATGCTGATAACACTCAGCTGTATTTATCCATAAATCCTGATGAATCCAATCAATTATTTCGACTACAGGCATGTCTTGATGACATCAAAAACTGGATGACTTTAAATTTCCTGCTTTTAAATTCTGACAAGACAGACGTTGTAATCTTTGGACCAAAGTCATTGATTTGGCCTCTGGTAACAAAGTTAAAAACCTTGGTGTTATTTTTCACCAGGGCATGCCATTTGAATCCCATATTAAACAGGTTTACAGAGTTTCCTTTTTTCACCTCTGGAATATTACCAAAATTAGAAACATTCTGTCCAGGAGTGATGCTGAAAAACTAGTCCATGCATTTGTTACTTCAAGGCTGGATTACTGTAATTCTTTACTATCAGGAAGTTCACAAAATGCAGTTCGAGGCCAAAATTCTGCAGGAAGAGTTCTGATGAAAATGAACAAGATAAATCGTATTTTTCCTATTTTAGCTTCCCTTCATTGGGTTCCTTTTAAATCAAGAATATATTTATTAAGGGCTTTATGTCCTCCTCAGACATAAAGCCCGTAATAATCAAGCTCCATCATATGTCAGAGCTCTGATTACCCCGTATGTTCCTAACAGAGCACTTCGCTCTCAGACTGCAGGTCTGCTGGTGGTTCCTAGAGTCTCTAAAAGTAGAATGGGAGGCAGATCCTTTATTTATCAGACTCCTCTTCTGTGAAACCAACTCCCAGTTTTGGTCCGTGAAGCAGACATCCTGTCTACATTTAAGACTAATCTTAAAACTTTCCTTTTTGACAAAGCTTATAGTTAGAGTGGCTTAGGTTATCCTGAGCTACTGTATCTCTATAGTTATAGTCTATTTTTCTCACTCGGCTGAGTTCTCCTACTATTCTCCAAAACGCATTGTTTGTTGTTATTTTAACTTTTTGTTCTCTACCATTTTTTTCTTCATTGTAGGTACACCAGGTCTGGCGTTCTTGTCTTCTCTAAGCCCCAGTCGGTCGAGGCAGATGGCCGTTCACGCCAAGCCTTGTTCTGCTAGGTGGTTTTCCTTCCTGTTAAAGGGGAGTTTTCCTCTCCACTGTCACTCCATGCATGCTCAGTATGAGGGATTGCTGCAAAGCCATCAACAATGGAGACGGTAGTCCACTGTGGCTCTACGCTCTTTCAGGAGGAGTTAATGCTGCTTGTCAAGACTTCATGCAAATCTACTGGGTTTCCTTACATAGAAAACTATTTGAGCAATCTGTATGATTTGATTGAATTTGACTTTGGAAAGTGCCTTGAGATGACTTGTGTTGTGAACTGGCGCTATATAAGTGAAATTGAATTCAACTGAACCTATTATGTGACAGAAATGTGCAATAACCTGATCCATACACTGAAATCAAACCTTACTTTAACTTTTGCCAAAACAAACACATTAGAAATGTAATGTCTTCTAATTTCTTTATTTATTTTTCAAAACTAAAATTTTGTGTAGGTGTTGTGAAAGATCTGGACAGATTTGACATGAAAACATGCTGCTGCTGAGTACACAAACAACTAAATGCTTCATCAAGCTTAAATACTCTTTTACTGTACTCAGTCCTTGTATTTGCAGCATTTCATTGCAGCTGCAGGCCTCCCAGAACCCCCACAGATCTGCTTCTGAAGCTGACCCCTCTAGCCATCAATTTACATATAAGTGTGGCTCACTCTTTCACCCTTGGAGCTCCTTTTGCCTTTCAACCTCAAAAAGCTCACAGACACTGCCTGTTTTTGCTCAACCTTTAGTGCGACAGTCCATCTGTCAGCACAGTTCAAATGCCATCCCTTGCTCTCAACACTGCATCCATGCCCTTTTCCAAGTGAGCCATTGATAACACATTTAAAAAAGAAAACAGCAAAAGAAGAAAATGACATTTGTGTGATCTCTGAGTTCCAGATCCTGTTGAAAGAGAAACTGGGAGCTGTTTATTAAAAAAACTGGCAACAGATTTTGATCATCACAATTTAGTTATAGAAATAACAGAGAATTTGTTACAGATTATCAATACTGACGAGCAGCTGAGAACTCTGTCAGCATCAGTCCTTGTGTATTACTTCTCATCTCTTTTAAAGCTGACAAGAGTTGGGCAGCAATACACTAACAAGGTATAATTGTCTGTTCAAAAATAATGGTAAGAGCTTTGCTTTGAATAGTCATTATAGGCTGCAAATCTGTGCTCAGTTGTTCAAAGATAGGTTGAAATTTGTTATCTTTGTGTTTGAAGAGCAAACTTACTGTTAACTCTTATTTTACACCCATTAACTGAACAATAATCTAACGGCACTATTCCTATATTTCGCTAAGAGAAATAAAACATCTTGATTTTCACGCCGAATTGTCTGGAAATGAGGCGGAGTTTACTGCGTTCAGCAAGCTGAATGCGCGCTCCCGACGCAGGGGATACAAATCCTGGCGGGGATACCTGGTTTGGCACAACAACTGTCGCCAGCTTACCTCAAGTTCTTTCTGTAAAACTGGCAGACCGTAGTAGTCATGTTTCCTCAGCCATGTCTTTCTCCAAATACGTCGTCGCCTTTTCTTTTTAGGGCTTTCTGCACACAAAATTGCACATATTGCCAAAGCAGCACGTTTCTCTCCGGTAATGTTTACAGTAGCCATCGACACTTCCGTCTTCTTCTTCTTCTTCTTCTTCTACAGTATGAGCACTCCGGTCGCGTCCGAGCGTTGCGCCCATAGACATAATATAAGAGTAGACGCGTCGTTGGGCGGGTTCTGCCTATGCTGCGATGCGTCAGAGCGTCCACCATCTTAAATGTGGCAAATCTGCAGTTACTCAGTCACTTAAACAGTATCAGAGGGACTTGAATCTCTGAATATACTTTGTATTCATAGTATTTTTTTTTGTAATATTACAAGTTTATTTTCGTATCCCTTTAGCTTCATTCTCCTGAATTTATTCTCCTAAAAAATAAAAATATTTAAAATAATCTAACCTGGCCCTATTACTCCAGGAGTAAAATAATTCTGCAAACTGTGTGTATTCTGGAAATGTTCCCCCTTAATTCTCATGATATGATGTTTTTATCATAACATTATCACTTTTGTGTTTGTTTGTTTATTTTTACTTTATTGACCTAGGACTTTTTTCTCTCATTTTATTAATTTTACCTCTTTAATACTCACCCAAAAAGTATGTTCCTAAAGGTTCACAAGTGACACGGTTTTATGAAATAATGAAGACAACAATGTTTAGATTTAACAAATCGATCCTCATAACATATACACACACAAATATATATATATATATATATATATATGTATATATATATATATATATATATATATATATATATATATATATATATATATATATATGTGTGTGTGTGTGTGTGTGTGTGTGTGTGTGTGTGTGTGTGTGTATTTATTGCAGCACAGTAATGAGGCATCTTCTCTGATCCACGTTCACAATAACAGAACTCAACTTTTTTCTGCCACATACAATATGGCGGTGACGTTGACGTGCGAACCTGCGCCCTATGACGCGTCTGCGTATATGATGTCTGTAGTTGCGCCGTACACAGATCGTGAGCGGTGAACTTTTAAACCCGCGGTTCCGTCGCACAGTTTGAGACGATATAAGTACCACGACTGAAAAACTTGTACAGTGTATGCCGGCTTAACACACTTACCATAACAGCTCCGCATCACCGTTCATGACCACTTCTTCTTCTTCTGTTTTAAAAGCGGTGCGCCCTTCTTCTTCTTCGTGTTTTAATGGGTGCTGACCACATCCAAAAGGATTATTAGCGTCCCTCTCTTTATATTATCAGCAGCGCAACCAGCTACCGTAACACCTGTTAAATGTATCACTGTTATAGCTCCAAAGGTCCAGAAACTCATGTGTGCTATAGCGCAGCAACGCGGTGCAGTTTTGAAAGAAAAGATAGCCAGTGTGGTGTTAGCTTTAGCCTAGCACGCACCACCCTCCGCGGTTCACAGGCTTTGTTTATGCCGGCTGAGTTGCACTTCCGCCCGGCCGGGAGAAGTCGGCAGGTTCCAGTGTTCTGAAGAACTATAGGATGACGGGAATATCGGCGATAAATGTATCACTGTTATAGCTCCGAAGGTCCAGAAATTCATGTGTGCTATTGCGCAGCAACGCGGTGCAGTTTTGGAAGAAAAAGTCCGGTGAAAAATAGATTAAAAAAAACTTCAGGAAAACTGTTGTTTTTTTTATGTGAGACGGTGCAGAGATGAAAAGTCCATATTGCGCCTGCTAATGAGCAGTAGTTCTTGCTGTTGCAATTTTTCCATCATTCATTCATTTATACCAGTTGTTCAAATTATTTATTTGTTACTTGTAAAAAAAAAATAAAAATATTGGGTACCCCCCGGCGGGTTGCGAACCTGCGACCTTTGGTGCACCAGCCCAACACCTAAACCACTGTACCGAAAAAAAGTGCCATGCTGAGCTCTGCATTTTTGTGAGGTCAACTGTGTGTAGGAAGTGGTTTTGAGAAGTGGTTTTTGGTTAATTTTGTCACCACGGTAACTTTAAATGGCGTCAAGTACAAATAGCACACTTCGCACCGTCGAGACGCACGTTTTGATATATAGTTTGTGGGGGTACAGCCTACGGTTCGGGCTGTATTCACGGTGACGGAAGAATAAAAAGCTATATTAAAGAAACCCTTATTAGGTGCATAACATAAGGCCTCCGCCATGCATTTTCAATGCATAGGCGGGCGCCTAATGAGTATGTTTTATTTTATTTTTTTTTATTGATTTTCACAACTTTATATAAACATCAACAAAAGTCAACAAAAACAACCCACCCCAAAACAACAAGGAGCATTGCAGTGTCCACAAAAAAAAAAAAAAAAAAGCCTACATACAGCCTACACACAGAACGTACAGACATTCCCAGGCGTGGTTCACAATAGTTGGAACCGTTGGACAACCACATGAATGATATACTGAATGTAAAAAAGAGAAGGAAAAATAATAATTAAAAAACAAAAAGAAATTACATTCTCTGTAAGAAAGATTGCAGTGGGTACCAGATCCTCTGGAATTTGTCAGACTTTTGGTGAAGATCATGGGTCAATTTTTCAACCGAGATAATAGCTGAGATTTGTGATATCCACATATCAACTGTAGGGGCCTGAGGTGCTGTCCATCTCAGTAATATACATTTCTTGGCCAGAAATAACTGAATCACAAGCAAACGTTTAGTGTCTGCATTAAGTAGAGTGTCTGAAGCATAATTAAAAAGGCAGAGGGAGGGAGTTAGTAAGAGCTGTTTACCAATGATCTCTTGTATCATCACATGAACTGCTTTCCAGAAAACTTGAATACAATTGCAAGACCAGAATAAATGAATAAATGTACCCTTATGTATTTTGCATTTATGACAAAGATCTGACACATCAGGAAACATCCTCCGAAGGCGAACAGGTGTGTAATAAGTTCGGTAAAAGAATTTAAAGTTCTGCTCATGTACAGAGATTGAGGTACAGTTGGGGAAGACTCCATTACAGATTTCTTCCCAATCTGCAAGATCAAACGACACCCCTAGGTCATGCTCCCACACCAGCTTCATAACATCATAACCTGAGGAGACAGAGCCCGACAATAAACTGTATATCTTAGAGATGAATCCTTTAGGAGATTTGGTCATGACAACAACATTCTCTAATTCTGACAATTTTGTGCGTAGTTTCCCTGTCCTCAAGAGAGAACTCACAAAATGACGGATCCGTAGGTATTTATAAAAATCCCTATTAGAGATGTTGAAATTAGCTTTAATTTGTTCAAAGGGTTTAACAGAATCAGAGTCCAGTATGTCCATAATATTTGACAGTCCCTTAGATGACTATTCAGACAAACCAATGCTCCTAATCTCTGCCGGTAAATCTGGGTTCAAAGTTAATGGAAACCAAGAAGAGAGGGTGGGGGAGATATTTAGATATTTCTTCACATCTCGCCAGGCCAGCAAAGTATTATAGACAATGAAGTTACTTCTGAGATGGACTATTTAGTCTATATCACTTATAAAGAAGAGAGAAATAAGTTTACTGGGGAGACAAGATCGGGATTCCAGATCTAGCCATAAAGAGTTCTTTCTATTCATAAACCAATTTGATATGGTTTTAAGTTGTGCTGACCAATAATAAAGCTGCAGGGATGGTAAAGACAGACCTCCGAGATGTTTTGGCTTAGTTAATATAGAAAACTTGACTCTTGGATGCTTATTGTTCCAGACGAAGAGAGATAAATGAGAATTTAGTGATTTGAAGTGTGCAGGAGATAAATAGCAGGGAAGATTCTGATATAAATAGTTCAATCGCGGAAGAATGTTCAGTTTTATAGTGTTGATTCTCCCTAATAAAGAGGTTGGCAGGGGAGTCCATTTTATTAAATCATTTTTTATCTTCAGAATTAAAGGTGAGTAATTAGTTTCATAAAGGTTATTCAGGTCAGGTGTAACAAAAATACCCAGATATTTGAAACCTCTAGTAGATATTTGAAAAGGAGATCGCATTAACATTTCTGGGGGGATGGTGAAAGGGGTGGCAACAGATTTTCCTAAATTGATTTTATATCCTGATAAAGCACTGAACATAGCCATAGATTCCAGAATAGCTGGAATTGATATATCAGGATTGCACATATAAAGAAGTACATCATCTGCGAATAATGAAATTACGTGGTTTCTGCCTCCTATATTGATTCCAGATACATCCGGATTGGTCCTGATTATCTCGGCCAGAGGTTCAATAAACAATGTAAACAATAAGGGTGAAAGGGGGCACCCCTGCCTAGCCTCGTGAGACCATCCTGATCTCGCAAGCTTTCAAGGTTTCACTCGCAGATCAGTCTGGCTACTCTCCGTTAAAGAAAATTTGGAGCCGTTCACCAAACGAACGTCCAATCAGCGTTGGCTTTGAGGCGAGTTGAGGTGTGACGCAACGAGGAGCGCGACAGTTCAGTCTAAAGAACATGGCGGCTTCAGCCGATGAAACAAGCGTTAGCGTGGCTATCGAGCAAGTTTTATCGGAATTACAGAGTATTTCTTTGCTGAGCTAACGAGCCTTTACCTGCAGCAGCAAGAGTAGCTTGGCTTGTGGTTGTGTTTTCGTAGTCGCTCGTAACAGAGCGACGACGAATCTGATTGGTTTATTTGGCCCGTCTATCACCAACATAGGCCAATCAGCTAACCAGTATTTTCGCCCCTTCCCAAAATTACTTCAACGGAAGGTTTCCAGATGGATATGCGGAGCAAATCTATCTGGCGGAGTCAGGTAAACCCCTGCCTACAACCCCAATGAATCTTGAAAGGCTCAGATAATAAGCCATTTGTGCTAACTGCGGCTGTTGGGTCTGTGTAAAAACTTTTAACCAGATGATGAAATTCGGGCCTAGTCCAAACTTATGCAGCACCTGAAAGAGAAACTGCCATTCAACACGGTCAAAAGCCTTCTCAGCATTGAGGGAAACAATTACTGCTGGCTCTTTGTGAGTATTAAGGTACTGAACAACATTAAGAGCGCGTCGTATATTGTCTGTGCCATATCTCATTTTTATAAACCCCGCTTGATCTGGGTTTATTATTTTAGGAAGGATGTTTTCCAATCTCCGGGCCAATACTTTTGCCACAATTTTATAATCAACATTAAGCAAGCTAATAGGTCTAAAGGAGGAGCAATCCAGGGGGCTTTTACCCTCCTTTAAAAGAAGACTGATGGAGGCATGTCTCCAAGAGGGGGGGGTACCATTACTCAAAATATCATTAACAGCGGGCATGAACATTGGTTGAATCTCTGGCCAAAATAATTTAAAGAATTCCAATGGAAACCCATCAGGTCCAGGACATTTTCTGTTTGGCATAGATTTAATTGCAGCCCAAACTTCCTCCGGACTAAAAGCAGCATCCAAGAAAGCACGATCCTCTTCCGTGACAGAAGGTAGAGATATACTGCTCAGATAGGCAGAGATATCTTCCGGGTCAGCCACATCCGTATTGTATAGAGATATATAAAAATCCCGGAAAGTACTGTTTATTATTTTTGGGTCATATGTGACACCCTTGTTCTGCGTATTTATCATATTAATTAAGCGACTCTTATCTTGATTTTTCAATAAATGGGAAAGCATGAGACTGGACTTATTACCAAATTCATAATATTTCTGTTTAGTATAAAGTAGCATTTTCTGAACTTGACGAGTGTAGTCTATATTAAGCTCAGACTTGACAGCCATTAGTGCCTTTAAGTTTGACAATGTTGGTGATTGTTTGTGTATTTTCTCCAGTCGCGTAACCTCTTTTTCGAGGTTGTTTCTCCTCTCCACTAAAGTCGCCTTTTGGTGAGAGCAATAAGATATAAGATGACCACGCAAAGTAGCTTTTGCTGCATCCCAGATTATAGCTGAAGATACAGGAGAGTTTTTGTTGTCGATCCAGAACTGCAATAGGTTACTCCGGACAAAATTGCAAAAGGATTCATTATCTAAGAAGGATGTATTGAATTTCCAAGTAAAAGTTCTAGGGATACGAAATAATGGATCAACACTTAAAAATACTGGTGCATGGTCCGACAAAAGTATAGGGTCTATGTTGCAGCTTTGAACCGAATGTAAAAGCGACTTGGGGATAAAAAAATAGTCCAATCTAGAATAAGTGTTGTGGGGATGTGAGTAAAATGTATAGTCCCTTGTTTTAGGGTTTAAATGTCACCAAATATCTATCAAACCAGTATCTGTGGATACGTTTTTTAGGACAGCTGAAGCTTTTGGGTTTGGCAGTTTTGTAGAGGAGGACCTGTCCAGAGATGCATTCATTGCACAATTAAAGTCACCAGCCAAAAAAACAATTTCTTTACAATGATGATTGAATAACAAAATCATTTGTGACATAAATTGAGGCGAGTCGTCATTCGGAGCATATACATTGAGAATAGTTATAAGTTGTCCATGAAACCGGCCCTTAATTAAAATAAATCTCCCCTCTAAGTCCTTCTCCTCATGCTCCAGAATAAAAGGTAGATTTTTATGTAGAAGAATGGCTGTACCTTTCTTATTTTGTGAATGGGAAGAAAAATATACATTACCTACCCAGTCCCTTTTAAGTTTCAAATGCTCTGAGATAGACAACCTAGTTTCCTGTAATAGTGCTATATCAAGTTTTTTTTTCTTCAGGTAAGTCAAAACCTTTTTCCTCTTAATCACAAGACCCAATCCCTGTACATTCCAGGTAACAATCCTAAGAGAACCAGACATACAAACTGTAAGGATAGAAAATATCTTTTAAGCACTGGGTGTCAAATTTGAATTGGTTAGACTGTACATAGGATCCATGTATGTATATATATACATATATGTATACATATATATAAAAAGGGGACACATTTAAGCTCCTGACACATAACACAAGAACAAATAAAGGAAATAAAATACCGTATCTGCAAGCAGCAGGATTCACCCTCACCCACCCTGTCCCCCAATGACAGAAAAAAAAAGAACCCAAAAGAAAATCGTTGTTATTCCCAAACGGCAAAAAGTTCCCAATTTTAACAGTTCGATCACAGTAGCAACCGGACGCTTAGAGCACCATCCGTGGTCCAGGCCAAAATAATGAGCCACACTGAGAAATGACCCAACAAAGCAAGTTCAAAAAGAAGGGGAAAATAATGTTCTATGGGTCTCAGCGCCGATGTAAAGTCCATCTTCCTCCATCTTTACTAAATAAAGCAGGAAAAAAAGAAAAAAATAGTAAAGCTAATACCTCATTTAAGGATGTCCAGAAATGCAGCGGCAGCCTCAGGCGTATCGAAAAAGCGGATTCGCCCCTCATGAAGGCATCGAAGGCGAGCCGGATAGGCGAACCCACGGTATTTGTCGCAACCGGACAGCGCCTTCACCACAGCACCAAATTCTCGTCTCCTCCTCAGGACCTCCGCGGACAAATCAGGGTAGAATCTCAGTTGAGAACCGCCGTGGTAGATGTCCCGCTTTTTCTTTGCCGCATTAAGCACAGCCTCTCTGTGCGAGTATCGCAGGAAACGAACCAGGACACTCCGTGGCGGCTTATCCGGGGCCGGAGCAGGAGCCAAAGCCCTATGAGCACGTTCGATCTCCAATGCAGGGTGATCAGCTGGTAAACCGACCAGGGTCGGTAGGCTTTTTTGGAGAAAGTCCACAAGCGAAGTCGCGCCCTCAACTTTCTCTGGTAAGTTAATGATTTTTAAATTTTTACGCCGGCCGTGGTTCTCCAGGTCACCTACTTTTAGCTGCAGATGTTCCACTACCTTCTCCATGGCGGTTATGCTTTTCCCGTGAGCATTGAAGCTGTCCTCTGTCCCGGATATTCTCCCCTCGGCCTCCTCTATGCGTTTTTCCAAGTCCGCCGTTCTACTGGAGAGCAGCGATAGGGAGCTCTCCACCAAGCCAACAGAGGCTTTTAAATCGCCCAGTGCGGTATCAATGGTATCGAGTCGAGAGCCGATTGACGCATCCAAATCTTTCATCCGGGAGGCCAGTGACTTTACCTCAGATAAAATCAACTCCATAGTTGTTTGGTTTGTTAGCTCTGAGGTGCTAGCATTAGCTTCAGCCTGACTTGGCTCTTTCGAGACGGTTTTCTTCTTGGTGGAAGAACCCGGCGGGGAAAAAATGGGGAAATCTTTTTCACGCTGTGGTCTAGGCATCCCTGAGGTGTTTCAAAGTTAACAAAGACGTATTTAACTGGAGGAAGTTATAAATATATTTTATGCCTGGAGCGGAGAAGAGCCTCAAGCCTCCATCTTGGACCGGATCCGGAAGTCGAAAAAGAGTATGTTTTTTCTATGTCTCCTTATACCTTGTTAGGCGCCCGCCTATGCATTGAAAATGCATGGCGGAGGCCTTATGTTATGCACCTAATAAGGATTTCTTTATTATTAGGCGCCCGCCTATGCATTGAAAATGCATGGCGGAGGCCTTATGCTATGCACCTAATAAGGGTTTCTTTATTATTATTATAGTATCGTTAATACAGCCCGAACCGTAGGGTCTACCCCCACATACTATATATCGAAACGTTGGTCTCGACGCCGCGATCAGGGCTTTTTGTACTTGATGCCGTTTCGGCTTACGGTTGGAACAAAATTCACCAAAAACCACTTCTTCAACACAGTTGACCTTTCAAAAATGCGCAGCTGAGCACGGCACTGGTGTTGTGGGGGAGTGGGTTAGGTGTCGGGCTGCAAAGCAGAATATCGTAGGTTCGACTCCAAGCTGTGCCAATTTCAGAGAATTACATTTTCACCCAATATTTCATTTCCCTTTGGCTTTAAAAAACGATTTTTTCATTTAAATCATTAGCCAGATTAATTTATCCAGCATATATCTTAAATATACCAAATACAATATTTCATTTCCCTTTGGCTTTAAAAAACGATTTTTTCATTTAAATCAATAGCCAGATTAATTTATCCAGCATATATCTTAAATATACCAAATACAATATTTCATTTCCCTTTGGCTTTAAAAAACGATTTTTTCATTTAAATCAATAGCCATATTAATTTATCCAGCATATATCTTAAATATACCAAATACTACAATAAAACAATCAAATTCATCACAATCTCTTTAATCTTACATATGAAAAGTTATCCCTCGAGCCCTGACGTCAATAGTCCGTCGATTTAAACAAAAATACGCCGCACAGTGCCGGGGTATCGTTAGTGTGTTCAGCTTGAATCAGCAGGTTAGGGTAGCAGGTCGACCGCCCCAAGATGGCGGCCGTAATTCGAGGGGCGCTGTGTATTATTCAGAGCAGACAACAAGCAGTCCTCTTTGAGTTCCGGGTCAGAGGTGAACTCCTCCATCTTGTGGCTTGCTGGGCTGTGCAAAATTACTGAAGGATATTGTTGAATGAAGTCCAATTTACCCAGACGAAGGGTGTTCCATTGGGTGTTTTCCTTGCAACTACGTGACGGTGAGTCGTTTATTTAATGTCGGTTTTATAATATGGTAGAAATGCGGTGGCTAGGCTACACGGCACTGAGGGATGGCAGTAAAAGCCTAACAGCAGCGCGATCTGTCCTGCGCTGCAGCGCCGGTAAAGAGCTGCGTGAAGCTGACACCCCACCCACAGAAAAAACTCTGTTAAATAGACGGAATGGTTAGTGCTTAGTTTGTGCAGGTTTGTGCCGTTAAAATTAGTGTTTGTGCTGTTTTGGTTTTGAAGATATTAAAGAATATTTGTTAAGGTCATCCAGAATTCACCATCTCCCCATTTTGCTTCGAATCCGATCAAACTGGGCTACTTTTTTTAGTGCTTCGTTTGTGCAGGTTTGTGCCGTTAAAATTATCGTTTGTGCTGCTTTGGTTTCGGGGATATTATGAATTTTTAATTTCAACCGATGACGTCATCCCAGCCCGCCGCTTCAAAATAAAGTGCTACGGTAAATCATATGTTATTGCCGTCACTGGAAAAAAACGTAAGTCTTTTTAATATATTTCTACTGATAAATCAGTAACATTACTATGAAGTTGTGTCATCTACCGAGCCTCCCCCCTACAGCATTCTTATAAAATGAATTATATATTCCTGCTTATTGGCAAAGATCTCTTGGGACACATGTTTTTTGTTTGTTTTTTTAGTTTCCTGACTGAGGGGAGAGGCTGGAACAGTCTCTGTGCAGGATGGCTGGCGTCCTTAATGATGTTCCTCATTTGTGTAAAAAGGTGTGGTCAGATCTACCGTTTGGTCTCAACACTTTTCTCAAGAAAGCAGTTATTAATTTTATATTTTTCTTTTATCATGCAAGTTGTTTTAGCTGCTATTGTAAAATGTGTGTTATATTGTTTTGTACTTTATTCCTGAATAAATATTGCGATTTATTTTGTCTCATTTAAAGAACTTTACTTTAGATAGCAATGTCAAGTGACATTGCCAAAAAAGGCATTTCATTTATTAGAATGTTCAACTGTTTTCATAAAGTCTATTTTTCCTAATCAGAAGGGTTTATTCTTCTTCGAGAGTATAATGTTTATAACATTTTCAAACAATAACTTGGTTATAGTTGATCTTAGTAGTCATAGTTCATTACTCCTCTGAATTAATTAGAATAGCAAACCTTTATTGCTCTACAATAGGGAGATTTGGGGGTGTCTGCACCTAACAAAAGGGCAATTAAAGTATACAGGCTTATCCACCTTATTTTGGAACGCGGAAGTAACTCTGGGTCCAACTTCCGTTTGTGTGTGCCGCACTTCCGTTTCAGCGCTTTCCTATGCAAACTATCGGTAGCTTAACAGATTTAGTAATCAATGTCGTGGCAACATTTTCCTAATTTGCTAAGCGATCAGAGTGGCAGGTCAGTGCCACACCCTCGAACTATTCGTGAGTGGGATGATGATATGAAAAAGTGGCCTCATATTTGTCAGGGTTCTCTGTGTTGGCTGCTCTAACTCTTCTCCTCAGGTGTGTCTAGTTGGCTGAGGAGGCGTGGTCCACACCTGCAGCTCGTTGCAGGCGGCTTCCTCTGGCTTCTTAAGCAGAGCACTGGCAGATGGAAGACGCCGGAGCCTTAACCAGTCGTGGTACGACGTGGCCTCTGTCCCAACTCTCGGAAACCAGCTTGTGAGTTTTTTTTTGTTACTCTTCTTTTTTGAGTAATTTTTTGTACCTCTCTGTTGCTCCAGATTTTGGTGCTTGGATGCACTCACCTGTCTTGACGTCCCGTCCGAAGAAACAGACCAGCAGACCTGTATGCTCAGATTTTGCTCTGGCGCTCCCCTCATACTTCCTGGAAGTTACCCAGCGAGGCCTGAGATCCCCTTTCCCGGGTTCTGTTGGTTCTGTGCTCACTCTGGTCAATCCATCTGTCAACCGCTGCCGATGAGGTCGCCTCGGATTCCTCGCCAGCTACATCTGCCGCCCTCAGCCACTAGCCACCTATCTCCATCTGAGTAGTCACATAGAGTTCTCCTGACGCTACTTCTTCCCGGTTAGGTCCGCCCAGCCTAATGGTAAGCAGCGCAACTCCTAGCAAGTTTCTTGGCTCTTATTTCAGAAGAACTCACTTGCTCTTTCTTACAGACTCTCCAGCCGTGACGTTCTGACCCAGCCAAGTCACCTGTAGTTCCGTCCATAGACCTGCCTGTTTTCCTTTAATAAAAATCTTAAAACTGTGCATTGCCTCCCGTTCGTATCTGCATGTGGGCTCGTCATCTGAAAACCATGACAATATTACGTATGAGGACATTTTTAACTATGTAGTATTGTCACTCGGTGCGGATGGATCTACGATGCGCAACTACAAGAGTACAGAAGCGTATCAGTACCTCCACAGCGGAAAAGTTGGCAAGGTGTTAATCAGTAACAACATCAACGATCTGATATTCCTCAAAGCTGATGTCAACCCAAGCCAAAGCAAATCCGACGCTCATTCGGCATGGATCCTGACCACATCAACCGGCACTGTTGAGACAGCCGGGTGCACCTGTGTTGCGGGTTTGGGGAAATCCTGCAGTCATGCTGCGGCAATTTTGTGGAAGGTAGGCTTTGAAGGTATTTGTGAAATAAAATTGACTAGTCTTTATGAATAATATTTTTATTTTAAATCAACAGATTGTGTGCCTTTTTTACTATTAACTGCATATATTTTTGATATACAAATATAATCATAATATATTCAAAATAACTCATGGTAGTTTTTAAACTTTGTTTTAAAGGTCCAGTATGCCGTGTCGAAAGGTCTCACTAGATGGTCCTGCACAGATGAGCAGCGGCACTGGAATTCAGGGACACAGCGCAATTTAGTCCCTAAAAGGTTGAACAATATAAGTTTTCAGCACCACAGAGAAAGTTCTGATTTCTCAGAGAACATCCACCCCATATCACCTTCTCTACCACCAACCCCTGCCTACACCTCTCATGAAGCCTTGAAGGTGAGTTTAGAGGCTGCCAGTATTCCACTGGGCAGCCTTCTGCACAAATGCATTTCTGCTGTCCCAGACCAAGTTGTAGCAGCACACACACAGCTCCAGCAGCCTCATGGTGAACATGGTACTGACAAACGTTGCCTGAAATGCATGGCATTTTATGACATGTACATTAAATTAGATGGGGACAAATGTGCTGTTTTGGAGGAGTTGACTAAAATGCAGAGTGCATCCCACTTATGGTTTGATGCACGTAAATTAAGAATAACTGGTAGCTCTGCGAAAAAGGTCCCTGTACGTGCCTCTACTAGGCCAGAAAATTTTCTTAGAGAACACCTGTTTCCTAGGTTCCATGGGAACACTGCAACCATGTATGGCCAGGAGAATGAGGAGGTGGCCTATGCATGGCTGGAAAGCTGTGGTTCTGTGGTAGAAAAGAGGGGCACCGTAGTGAGTGTCACAGAACCATGGCTTTCTGCAAGCCCCGATGGTGTCGTTAATTCAACAGAGCTGCTGGAGATTAAATGTCCTGTTCTGACCAAGAACTGTGCATCTCTGGCTGATGTTTTTTCCAGCAAGTTCACAGACGTGAAGATGGTAGATGGGGTTCCACGGCTGCAACAAAATGGTTCCCGTGGGTACTATCTTCAAGTCCAACTTGGCATGTTTTGCACACAGCTTGAGAAATGCAAGCTACTTATGTGGGCTCCATCAGATAAAATTGTTATTGATGTCCCATTTGATTTGGAATATTGTTTACAAATTCTACCTAAACTCAAGTCATTCTATTTTAGTCAGATGCTGCCAAGGATTGTAGATGAGTTTCTGGCAGGCAGACTGACACTGTGCAAAAAATATGAAAATCTATGTAAATAAGTTGAGATTCTAATCTTTAACCCACAGTATGTGTGTGCCACACCAGCTTTCCTGTTTCTGTGCTATGTGATGTTACCCAACTGTTAACCGTTATGACTCTTTGTTATGTGTTTTTATTTTTATGACAGAATAAGAATTTGTTTATAATAATTAAAATGTTTCCATAAGTGAAATAAGAAAATAAATTTGTAAAATACTGCATCTTCTTGTTTGTTTATGAACATAAGATACACTACAGTTCTTTACATCTGGGTAAGAGACTGATCAAAATAATTAAGCACAAATTACACAAATTACACCCATTTTATTTGGACACATGTTTTTTTGTATCTGTAAACTCAAATGTCTAACAATAATCGTGAACACTTTTTTATTATAATTCATCAGCAGTGCACAATATAAATCTAGAAAAAAAAAAAAAAAAATATATATATATATATATATATATACACACACACAAAGGAAGGCACAATCAAGGCCCCGTAAACTGTCAAATAACTATATACAAATTTGAAATTTCAGTGGAAGTCTGGATCTTTTTGTATAACCAAAACCTGCACGCTCAATCAGCATCCTCGTGAATAATTTCACCCTGCATGTTTACAAGGGCTGCACAGATCCTCAGGATTTTGTCCATTTTGTATGATAAGTTGATTGGTACTGTCTGGGAGATAATTTTGAAAACTTTCAGCCTCCGGATGACTCTTTCTACATGTATGCGGACATTTGCAATCCTTCTTGTCGCAGTTACATCCTCATCAGACAACTGTCCTCCTTTACGAGTGAATGCAGGTAGAACAAGGTTAACTTTTCTCTCAAAAAGCAAATCTCTGATGGGAAAACCTCTGTCTGCCATCACTTCATCACCAGGACGAAGATACTCCAGGAACCCAGACTCCTGAGTGATGAACTTATCACTACACCTACCTCCATAAGCAGGAGAAATGAACATAACAAGTCCACAAGGGGCAATAGCAACTAAATACTTAATAGTATTACTTGAATAATAATGGCTGTATGACTCCCCTCTGGAGTCAAGATTGTGTGGTTTCTGCAGGGTGGTTTCAGTGCAGTCAATGATGCAGGTGGTGTTGGGGAACGTCTCCCGGAAGCACTGAGGCATTGTGCTCCGGATTGTCTCCCGTGGAAGCCAAGGAATGTAGATCCTCATGTTCTCCTCCATTGTGTCGATCCAGTAGGAGATGATCCGGCTCACTAACCCCTGGGATACAGCAAAACGTTCCGCAAGATCGGCCTGGAGTAGATTTAACTTAAGTTTCATTGTGGTCATCAATATTTGATCCACTAAGTGTGTCTTAAAATTTGCTTTATAGAACTGTTCCAGATATTTAACAAGATCAAAAAAGGCACAGAGAGAAAGGCCTGTGTATAATACACAGCTAGTATCATTCTTCAGAATGCCATGGGCAAGAGGTTCTTGTCCACCACATTGTGTTTCTCTGTTGCATACATCCTTCTTTTCTCCTATGTAGGTGTGATCTATCAGTGCCTGAACCTCCCACTGAGTGTCAGCATCTTTATGCATCGGTGACTCTGAGTGTGAAGCGGCTTGATCAGCCCCAACATCACAGTGGCCGTCATCTGTCAAGCACAAAACCACAAAAGCCCACAATCAGCTTAGCAAACATAAAACATATAAAGAAAATTTATATGTCAGAGCTCATTCAAATAATCTTAGGACATGCATTCCTTCCAACATTTATAAACACCTTGTGCTAATATCTGTGCTGCCATTTGTACAGTTACACAGTCAAAAAGTAAAAATATTTTATGATTTATAGCCCATATTAATAATAATGATGATTGTGATGATGAATATTCGTCTTTATATTAATTATTGAAATTTTCTTTGTAAAATATGTATTCAATTTGCCAACTTAACAGTTTTGAAACTAAATATTTAGGTCCAGATTACATATATTGTTTATAAACTAAATGTTATGTTTACAGCTAAATATACAGCTTGGTAATCTAATTTAACTTGTATTTATTTAACTTGGACTATGACATTTAAACATATATAAATTACATCACAATATCAACAAAATAACCACAGTTTTATCTCTTGACAGGCTAAATAACCCAAAATATTGCTGTACATTTTTGTGTAACTTTACAGACGGTACTCCATACAAGCAGGGATTGAAAATATACAGAGAGAACAAACTTAAACGCAGATTTCATGTGAGAGCATATACGTAAACACGAGGGACACAAACGGAGAAGAGTTAACAACAGTAATCAAACATGCTAAAGCTTACCTGTGTCTGCGCTCCTCTTGAGGCGCCTCCTCGGAGTTTTTAATGGAAGTTCATAACCCAGCCACTTTTCTGGTATCGGATGGTCTGCTGTAGGTCTCTTGTCGACGAAGTGAAAAGAACACACGAACGGTCGCTTCGGTGGTTTCTTCAAATTCAAAGCTTTCCTGGGCAGCGCCCCTGGGGCCTCTGGCCCCCAGGGCCCATGGCCAGGACCACTTCAGCGCGGCCGGCTGCCGGCGGAGCCCACGGGCTCGTCCCCGCGGCTCTTGAGGGCGTCGGCATTGCGGTGGCTGGGGGATTTCCTCGGGGTCGTCTCTCCTCTTTCCTCAGGGGGGGGTTGCAGATTTCCTGTGAAGGCCCCTCTCGGGCGCACTGCTTTGGGGGCCCCTTTGGGAGTCCGGGGTTATGGGTTCCCTGACCCCTGCCTCTGTGCTCGGGGAAGGTGGGTCTTCGGTTCTCCACAATCACTATCAAGCCATTTCCTTCTGGATAATTTTCACCTAAATTAGTGCACTCTCACAATCTCCCACAGGTGCTGGGTCCCAGGTATTAAATGTTCACTTATATATAGAAAGGCTATAATTTATTTACTTTCTTTTACTTTTTTTTTTTTTAGGTATCACATTACACATGTCAGCTTAAATAATAATACATATGATTTAGCAATGGTATCAAGGTGTTACACGATTGTATCTGTTGCTTTATGTCTGTTGGTTGTGCTGTTCTTTTTGTGTCTCTTTCCAGGTGATGGAGCAGACAGAGAAAGTTTTATCATTCTCTTCCTTTTATCTCTTCTTTCTTTCACCTCTTCTTTCTCTTTTTTTTCTCTTCTTGTTTTTCTTTTACTCTCCTACTTTCCCATTGTAGTGTCCATATAATTTGAAATTCTCCCTGCAGGAATCACAATAAAGCTATTTACACGCACAAATCAAGCGGAGCATTATGGCGAAAGCTGTTTGCTCCACTTGTGAAAGTAAAATCTGTCGAGCTCTATTTGGCATTAAGATATCAATTTTTATTGCCACATTGCTAGACAGGACACTGGGGAGGAAAAAAAACAAAACAAAAAAAAAAACAAATTCAAAGCTTTCAGCCAAAGATGAAAAGATTCTTCATTCTTCGTCGGGGGGTGAAAGTCGTAGGGCGCCTCACATCCACACTCAGCTGACCACTCTGGTTTGCTTTGGCTCCAGCTCAGCACCAGCAAAGGAATAACAATGTAGCGCTTTATTTTGCAGCAGCGACCTGTGGTGACGTCACCGGCCGGAATTAAAACTTATATTATCTGCGAAACCAAAGCAGCATAAACGCTAATTTTAACGGCACAAATTTGCACAAACGAAGCACTAAAGAAGTTGACCAGCTTGGTTGGATTCAAAGCAAAATGATGGGATGGTGAACTCTAGATGAACTTAACAAATATTCTTTAATATCTTCAAAACCAAAACAGCACAAACGCTAATTTTAACGGCACAAACGTGCACAAACCAAGCACTAACCATTCCGTCTATTTAACTGAGTTTTTTCTGTGAGTGGGGTGTCAGCATCTGACACATGGCCTTTGGTGAGCTTTGGTGACATTAAGTATTGGCACCCTTTTTGAGGAACTTCCCAGTACAGGATTTGGACCAAACTAACAGAGTACAATCACCCGGTGATACTGGACACAACCATAGACATATATAAAGAGTAAACCCCGCATCGACCGCTCTCGCCTATAGGCGCTGACGAGATTTAGGGGCGCCATCTTGGGGCGGTCGACAACTCCGCTCAGTCTAATGTGTTAACCAGGTGCAGAATCAATTTTAATCAACTATAACTCGTTTAATGTTGAACTAATTTTCACATTTGTTTAGCTTAAAACTTTAAAACTATAGCTATTATAACAAATGGTCCAGTGCGTTTAAATAATCTTAGTGGGGTTAAAAGTAATAGAATATTCTGACATGATGTATGTATGTTTCAAAACACAGCCACGCACACATTTTTTATAATTTTTTTATTGCTATATAAACAAACACATTTGTACATGTACATATGTACATATACTTCCCAAAAAGAACCCGTGATGGGCGAAATCTGTAAAGTAGTAACCTTTATTTTTTTTACAATTATTATATACAATTAAATACACTATAGTATATTGAAACCATAGAACAAAACCTTTTTACCGGCCCAAGCATTTGTTTAACAAATGAAAGTACTATATAAACGTTTTTTTTAAATTATTATTTACAAATAAGCTGTAAAATAATAATTTTAATCAATACGAACTGAAGGCTTCAAATTGCGGAGATCAGCGTGGCCCACCGCGACCCGAGTCATTGGATTAGAACGGGAGAAAATTAAAAATTATTATAAAAAAAATACAAAGTACAGTAGGACAAATAGTGACTCGTGTGTATTTCACTGCTCTTTTGACTGAGGCGCTGCATCCGTGACTCCGGTCTGTAGCGTTTTTTTTCTTCTAAAGCCCGCGGTGCAGGTGAGTTTTTTTTTTCGGGAGAAGAAGACATTTTTATCGGTAGTTGTCACTCTTTTTTTCAAAAAAGATTCTTATAAACCGACACGCCACCTGATGAGAACTGTAATGAACGGCTCATCAATGCAAATCCGTGAAGCAGCGAGACCGTGAAAGGTGAACCGCAATATAGCGAGGGTTCACTATATATATATATATATATATATATATATATATATATATATGCTGTTTATTCACTAATGTCTAACAACAACTTTGTATCTCCTAGTATTAGAAAACTTACATTCTGATCAAAAATATAAACAATGTCTTTTCATCTTGCTTGTGAAAAGTTATCCCTCGAGCCCTGACATAAATAATCCCTCGATTTAAACAAAATTGAGCCGCACAGTGCTGAGGCATCATTAGTGTGTCAGCTTGAATCAGCAGGATTAGGTATCAAGTCGACCGCCCCAAGGTGGCGCCCGTAATTCCTGCGCAGCAACAGTCAATGCGGGGTCTACTCTTATATTATGTCTATGGACACAACCATGTTAGCGGCTAACGCTTAGCATGTTGCTAACCGGAAGTAGCTCTAGGAAGGTCTCACCAACTTCTGCTTCACAGAGTTTGTACTTCCTTTAGTAGTTTGTAATGCCTTTAACATTTTTATTCACATATTTCATTTTTTCATGTTACATTGAAGTATTTAATCATGTTTTAATAACACCAATTTTCCATGCTGCTTGGATGCAGACCTTCTCCTGTCGACTGTTTTTTTTTTTTGGGGAGGCTTAGTTGCTAAAGGAGGCCGATCTGACACATGGCCTTTGGTGAGCTTTGGTGACATTAAGTATTGGCACCCTTTTTGAGGAACTTCCCAGTACAGGATTTGGACCAAACTAACAGAGTACAATCACCCGGTGATACTGGACACAACCATGTTAGCAGCTAACGCTTAGCATGTTGCTAACCGGAAGTAGCTCTAGGAAGGTCTCACCAACTTCTGCTTCACAGAGTTTGTACTTCCTTTAGTAGTTTGTAATGCCTTTATCATTTTTTATTCACATATTTCATTTTTTCATGCTACATTGAAGTATTTAATCATGTTTTAATAACACCAATTTTCCATGCTGCTTGGATGCAGACCTTCTCCTGTCGGCTGGTTTTGACGAAGACAAATCCTTTTCACACTCAGAAGATTTGATTTAAAATCCCCAAGTGATAAAAGCCTACGACCAAGGAACTCGGAAGCTTTGCCTTTGACGGTTACGCGCACCACCAGGCGGGCGCCTTCTTCAACTTCTTCAGAAGTTGAACGTTTGTAGTTATTATTATTATTATTATTATTATTATTATAGTACCGTTAATACAGCCCGAACCGTAGGGTCTACCCCCACATACTATATATCGAAACATTGGTCTCGACGCCGCGATCAGGGCTTTTTGTACTTGACGCCGTTTCGACTTACATTTGGAACAGAATTCGCAAAAAACACTTGACCTCTCAATAAAGCTTGGCTGAGCACGACACTGGTGTTTTGGTCGAGTGGGTTAGGTGTCGGGCTGCAAAGCAGAAGATCGAAAGTTCGAATCCAAGCTGTGCCAATTTTAGAGAATTACATTTTCACCCAATATTTCATTTCCCTTTGGCTTTAAAAAACGATTTTTCAATTTAAATCAATACAGTTCACCTCATGCCTTTAACTTTTTTATTCACATATTTTATTTTTTCATGCTACATTGAAGTATTTAATCATGTTTTAATAACACCAATTTTCCATGCTGCTTCGATGCAGACCTTCTCCTGTTGGCTGTTGGCTCATTAGCAGCCTCATTTGTTGTGGTCTCTTGTCATTCACACAGAACAATAAACCGTGCCAGCCGACATGAGTTTTACAAACGGCAAAGCTTTGTCTTAAGCAGTAACGTGCCTCTACTCCGCGCTGCGTTCTCAGACCAGTGTGATGCGTTCCCGAGCGTCAGAAAGCTGCATTTAGGAGCATGGGACATTTCTAATTTACAATAATATATATTTTTTTACAAGTAACAATTAAATAACTTGAACAGCTGGTATAAATGAATGATGATAAAGGAATTTATTTAACATGTTTTGGGACAGTTTGTATTCAGACATTTTAAGAAAACATTAAAGTATTTTATGTATTGTTTATTAATTTATTTTATATTATACTTAATCTCCTCCTTTTCCTGTATAATCCTGCCTCAAGCATTTCGCTGGCTCTCCTTATTATTGTAAACTTTGTAATGTAACGAGAGTTCAGGGACATCCTACAATCAGGCTTAGGCTACTGGAGGACATCAGGGCCAGTTTTTCTCACTCTACTGATTTCTACTGTTCTCCAGTTTTGCATTGCATTGCATTGAAATGAAAGTCACATTTCCTGCCACAGTTGTTTGCTGCTTCTCCACCGAAGCCAGGCCTGCAAGCTCTCCACCATCAGCCATCACTTATCAGTTACCCTCCTTCACTGCCTTGAATGTTAGTCATACTCAAAAACTGCTAGTTGAAAGAATAATTAATTTCATTATTATTTTCTGTTTAAATATCCAGTCATATTCACTGAATTAGAACATCTTTTTAGAATGTTTTTTAGTCTGAAAATGACAAGTACCTTTTGAAATTAACCTTAATGCAGGTACCAAACTTGTCCTTAAACCACAATAATTGTATTTATTTTACTACTATAATGTACTATTTTAATCTTAAATCTTATTTTTATTAGTTGGGATGGCTGCCAGCACAACACTGCATTATGTCCTCGTGACAGAAATCATCGCTAGAAAAATGCATTATCATCATTCAACAATGATTACTGAAAAAGACGTACTTCGTTCCTGCAGTTCCTATACTGTCCACGAGTGGCGCTGTGTGAGCAGACAACAAGCAGTACTCTTTGAGTTCCGGGTCAGAGGTGAACTCCTCCGTCGTGTGGCTGCTATTGCTTGCTGTGCTGTGCTGTGCTGCCGTTTTTCCTAAATTACTGAAGGATATTGTTGAATCAAGTCCAATTTACCCAGACGAAGGGTGTTCCATTGGGTGTCCATTGGGTGTCAGTGCTGAACATGACATGAGAGTGAGGATTTTCGGTAAGTTGATTTCTCCTCCACTGCGCACACACACACACACACACACACACACACACACACACACACACACACACACACACACACACACACACACACACACACACACACATAAACTGTAGGACCCGACAGAGTTTGCCCTGGAAATAAGTACGGCTGGATTCCGTCAAAAGTCCGGTTTCTGTCAAGAAACTCTTCTAAAAAAATCCATATCGCTATCAGATGATGATAGCTCCACGCAAGGACGTGAAGAGACTGTTGGAGGGGCAGGTGCTCAAAGTTAAAAGAGGGAACATGGGGCACGGATTTAAAACACTATACAGAAACATACCTTGCTATACAACCGGCTGAACTGTACCAACCCTTACTATAAAGAATGTAACATGGAATCAAGGGCGTAGGTTTGATTTGAACTTTGGTAGGGACACTATTGGTCCAAAGCTTCATTGGTCCTACACAATATGCATGCTCCTATTTTTTGATGCTTGATTTGAGCATTAGGATGCGTTTTGCCTGTCTAAAAAGAATAGGCAGCATTATTTGCTACATTTATACAAATTTTATAAGCACGACACACACTATATGCTGTTTGTTTATCTTTAAAGCATCACAGGATCTGATCAATTTCGAATTGGGACTTTTTCCCACTTTGAAAAAGTTTGCTTTGAACTTACCAGCAACAGAGACAGATGGTAAATACGTGCCTATTAAACCAAATGTATTCAAAATATGTCTGTTGTCTAGATATATCCTGTATTTTATTTTGAAGATATAGAAATGTGCAGAGATAAACCCCACCCTTATTCTTCTTTTAAATCTAAGAAACTCTGTCAGCATCATAAAACACAGCAAAATTATACATTCAAGGGACTGCAAATAAATGTATTGTATTTACTTTGCACTGGAAGTAGAAGTGTCACTGACACTGACAGCATTTCAAATTTTAAATTCAAACTTCAACAAATGTACAACTGCACTGTAGTTACTCTTTTAGCCCATTTCATGTAATTTATCTTAACATTCCAAACACATTTCTTACATCATATATCTGAAGTGTAGATAACAGCTTCTCCTTACCTACATCCTCTCAGACAACTAATTATTTCCCTAACAATAGTGAGATTTCAATGTTTAAATGTGCAGTAAATCTTAATACATAAGGAGCATGGAGGACCCAATACTGTACTTTAAGTAAGATTAGTGACACCAAGACTGAGTTGTCACATGAGTGGTTGTCCATTTCATTATTGAAATGAGAACATATTAATATACTATTGGGATATACTAGTAAGACTATTAAAGAACAGCAGATTAATCTTTAAGATATGTAAAGGCCTATATTAAATTAATTTTGCAACCACATCAATAGATTAAATAATTTTTTCTTTTTGTCTTATTAAAATTGGTGGGGGTGTCGACGACGTTGCAAGCGTAAACAGGGGCGTAATGCAGCCGCTGTCGGGTGAACATTATTGCACACTGATAGCGCAAAGAAAACTAAAATGATGCGGCGTGCTGCTGCTGCAGCACATTGACTCTGCTTCTCCCGGCACCGTCTAGCGATCACCACCTCCCCTCCGCCGCTATTTAAGTAGAACAATGACCAGTGCAAAATTAAGTTCTATTTACCGAAGATGAAGTGTAGACTGCACATTCTGTTGTAGTATGATGGCTCCCACAGTCCATTGAGATTGTCTGCCTGCATCCTTTTCATGGATATTATTAATTTCTTTCTTCTTTCCTCGTCCTTTGGTAAATGACAGAAACGTACATCCGACGATTTGGAATGCCTCTGTGTGCAACCGGGAGCACAACAAGTCGTAGACATTGTTTAGATTCCAAAAATAAACTAACTAAAAGTACGCTCTAAACACCGGTTTTAGTAGACGGGAACAGTTCTGCTTTTGCCTACCCGCGGGACCCGGATGTAGCGCGGACGTCACGCATGACGTCACACGTGAACTGGTGTATAGTGCATCGTGACAAACAGAGCGTTGGGACTTGCTCAACAGCGGGTCCGCTGAGTGACATCACAAAATGGGAGGTGACGTTCCAGAATAGTACTAAGATGGGTTCCTCCACATAAACATGATTAAAAGAAAATTATTCTTAACTAAAAAAAACATATAATTTATTGCACAGTATGTAGTAGTTTTATATTTAAAGTACTTTCAGCAGTTTGATTTCTGATTTTGACCGGACTTCTCCTTTAAGCAGAAACGTGCCTCTACTCAGCGCTGGTTCTCAGACCAGTGTGATGCGTTCGCGAGCGTCAGAAAGCTATGGTGCATTCAGGAGAATAAGACATTTCTAATTTACAAGGAAGGCACATAAAACCAAACACAGCCCGAACCGTAGGGTCTACCCCCACAAACTATATATCAAAACGTGCGTCTCGATGCCGTGAAGTGTGCTATTTGTACTTCACTCCATTTCCAGTTACCATGGCAACGAAATTAGCGAAAAACCACTATTGCCTGTTTAAAGTTTGTTCTGTTTTTTTTCAGTTAATAAATATGTTTATGTCAATGTCAGAAGTGCCTTTTTGGGGCTAAAGACAAATAACCAAAGCTGTTGATCTGTGATCGACAGTACTCTCCATTGCAAAAAGTTATATATTACAATATACATGCTAAATTATGGGAAAACCACAAGGAAAGCAACTTAAAAATCCAAATAAACAACAAATGTAACAAAACAGAAAAAGCAGTGCAAGCCTCTAAGTAAACTAGGAGTTTATTTCACAAGTGCACAATGATAGAAAAAGGCTTCTTTTAAAAATGTTGCCAACTTTGGAACAGTGCTTGTAATGGTTTCATTCTAGGGCCCCACAATTCCTAGCAATGCAAGGGAGAACCACCCATGCAGATAAAGACAGCAAACATTGAAAATGGAAACATAAGCTTGTTGTTGCTAAGTATCTGGTTGCTACAACTTCCAGAAGGTGTAGGTTTTGTTTGTGTCACATTAACATATTTAAATATTATGTTGAGCACACCTTTTTGTTATATGTTACCCATAAACACATTGAATCTGGTACAGAAATGTCCAGTGCTGAAATGGCTGCAGACTTTCCGGGCTGGGCTCTGTAGTCACCACAGGTGCTGTCCAGTGCCTAATCCAATGAGACTCTGAGTGCTAATGGAGGTAAGGCCCTGTCTTAAGTTTTGACCCGTGGCAAAAGGTTAAATACTAAAATATTGGAAAATCTTGGGGTATTTGTCTTACCTTCCACAGTGTCAGCACACTGATTCAATTGGTTTTAGTGTCTTCCCTGTGTTGTTTTCTGATGTTTCTTTAATGACAACAGTTTACATAGAAGACAGACATTTTGCCTTCCTGCACACAAATCTTTTTTCAAACACTTGTATCAAACCTCTGCTTAAGAAGAACCTCTAAAAACATTTGATTTAAAATCCCCAAGCAATAAAAGCCTACAACCAAGGATAATTTTTAAACAACCAAAGATATTTGAAATAAGCAGCATCCGATCTGAACAGCTTACAATTTCCTTTCCACCACATACAGAGAGAGGCACATTTATAATTCTTACAAGCTCTTAACAGATATACCTTACACCCTACAAAAGCTCAGCCTAACCAACACTCAGAAGCTTTGCCTTTAACGGTTACGCACACCACCAGGCGGGCGCCTTCTTCAACTTCTTCAGAAGTTGAACGTTTCTAGTTATTATTATTGTTTATTAATATTCCGTCACCGTTAATACAGCCCGAACCGTAGGCTGTACCCCCACAAACTATATATCAAAACGTGCGTCTCGACGCCACGATCAGGGCTTTTTGTACTTGACGCAGTTTCGACTTACAGTTGGAACAGAATTTGCAAAAAACACTTCTTAACACAATTGACCTCTCAATAATGCTCGGCTGAGCACGACACTGGTGTTTCGAGTGGGTTAGGTGTCGGGCTGCGAAGCAGAAGATCGAAAGTTCGAATCCGAGCTGTGCCAATTTTAGAGAATTACATTTTCACCCAATATTTCATTTCCCTTTGGCTTTAAAAACGATTTTTCAATTTAAATCAATACAGTTCAGCTCATGCCTTTAAAATTTTTTTTCATATATTTTATTTTTTCATGCTACATTGAAGTATTTAATCATGTTTTAATAACACCAATTTTCCATGCTGCTTCGATGCAGACCTTCTCCTGTTGGCTGTTGGCTCATTAGCAGCCTCATTTGTTGTGGTCTGTTGTCATTCACACAGAACAATAAACCGTGCTAGCCGACATGAGTTTTACAAACGGCAAAGCTTTGTCTTAAGCAGAAACGTGCCTCTACTCCGCGCTGCGTTCTCAGACCAGTGTGATGCGTTCGTGAGCGTCAGAAAGCTATGGTGCATTCAGAAGCATGGGACATTTCTAATTTACAATAATAATTTTTTTTTTTTTACAAGTAACAATTAAATAACTTGAACAACTGGTATAAATGAATGATGATAAAGGAATTTATTTAACATCTTTTGGGACAGTTTGTATTCAGATGTTTTAAGAAAACATTAAAGTATTTTATATATTGTTTATTAATTTATTTTATATTAATACTTAATCTCCTCCTTTTCCTGTATAATCCTGCCTCAAGCATTTCGCTGGCTCTCCTTATTATTGTAAACTTTGTAATGTAACGAGAGTTCAGGGACATCCTACAACCAGGCTTAGGCTACTGGAGGACATCAGGGCCAGTTTTTCTCACTCTACTGATTAGGCGCCCGCCTATGCATTGAAAATGCATGGCGGAGGCCTTATGTTATGCACCTAATAAGGTGCCAATATTTTTTTTTTTTTTTACAAGTAACAAATAAATAATTTGAACAACTGATATAAATGAATGAATGATGAAAAAATTGCAACAGCAAGAACTACTGCTCATTAGCAGGCGCAATATGGACTTTTCAGCTCTGCACCATCTCACATCAAAAAACAACAGTTTTCCTGAAGTTTTTTTTAATCTATTTTTCACCGGACTTTTTCTTCCAAAACTGCACCGCGTTGCTGCGCAATAGCACACATGAATTTCTGGACCTTCGGAGCTATAACAGTGATACATTTATCGCCGATATTCCCGTCATCCTATAGTTCTTCAGAACACTGGAACCTGCCGACTTCTCCCGGCCGGGCGGAAGTGCAACTCAGCCGGCATAAACAAAGCCTGTGAACCGCGGAGGGTGGTGCGTGCTAGGCTAAAGCTAACACCACACTGGCTATCTTTTCTTTCAAAACTGCACCGCGTTGCTGCGCTATAGCACACATGAGTTTCTGGACCTTCGGAGCTATAACAGTGATACATTTATCGCCGATATTCCCGTCATCCTATAGTTCTTCAGAACACTGGAACCTGCCGACTTCTCCCGGCCGGGCGGAAGTGCAACTCAGCCGGCATAAACAAAGCCTGTGAACCGCGGAGGGTGGTGCGTGCTAGGCTAAAGCTAACACCACACTGGCTATCTTTTCTTTCAAAACTGCACCGCGTTGCTGCGCTATAGCACACATGAGTTTCTGGACCTTCGGAGCTATAACAGTGATACATTTAAAGGCATACTATGCAACATTTTTCAGTTAATTAATATGTTCCATACCGTTTTGGATGATTAAATGAGTCATTTCAGGTTGAACTAAGGTTTTCTCGGCCGCCCTGGTGGTCTGTGGGGGAAATACCGCACTTGCAATTGCAGGAGCAGTCGGCCCGCAGTCACAGGCTCAGAAGTCTCGTGTGCATCACGAGAGTCGGTCTTGCTTTACGGCGAGAACTGCTACACGGCCCGCAGTGAAAGGTGTGCTCGTTGGTAGCGCAGTGGCGATATTTGTGCAGTTATCATGGCGGAACCAGCGAGAAAACAGCGAAAGCCCATGTTGGAGCAGGCAAGAAAGAGGAAAAGGGCTCTGGACAGAGAGAGGAGTCGTACACGGGTGAACATAGAAGGCTGCAAGGCTGACGCGGACCTCGCGTTTCTGCTGATGCGATTGTAAGTAACATTGTAGGGTTTCCCTCACGCTACCGCCTCGCCGACATTCCAAAAAAAATAATAATAAAAAAATAAAACTAACTCGATATGCGCGCCGCTCCGCTCAGCCGGTCAGCGGTGCAAAGTTTGTCTCCCCCCCGCTCCGCCGGTCAGCGGTGCAAAGTTTAACGTCAAATAAACATGCAAGCATATCGAGTTTTATTATTATTACTATGGAACCCCGGTTGCATAGTATACCTTTAACAGGTGTTACGGTAGCTGGTTGCGCTGCTGATAATATAAAGATGAGGAACAGAGCGCACCACTAGAGGGGCGCTAATGATCCTTTTGGATGTGGTCAGCACCCATTAACACACGAAGAAGAGGAAGGGCGCACCAATTTTAAAACAGAAGAAGAAGAAGTGGTCATAAACGGTGATGCGGAGCTGTTATGGTGTGTTAAGCCGGGCATACACTGTACGAGTTTTTCAGTCGTTGTACTTATATACTTCTCAAACTGTGCGACGGAACCGCAGGTTTAAAAGTTCACCGCTCACGATCTGTGTACGGCGCAACGCTCGGACGCGACCGGGGTGCTCATACTGAAGATGAAGAAGAAGAAGAAGAAGAAGACGGAAGTGTCGATGGCTACTGTAAACATTACCGGAGAGAAACGCGCTGCTTTGGCAATATGTGCAATTTTGTGTGCAGAAAGCCCTAAAAAGAAAAGGCGACGACGTATTTGGAGAAAGACATGGCTGAGGAAACATGACTACTACGGTCTGCCAGTTTTACAGAAAGAACTTGAGGTGAGCTGGCGGCCGTTGTCGTGCCAAACTAGGTATCCCCGCCAGGATTTGTATCCCCTGCGTCGGGAGCGCGCATTCAGCTTGCTGAACGCAGTAAACTCCGCCTCATTTCCAGACAATTCGGCGTGAAAATCAAGATGTTTTATTTCTCTTAGCGAAATATAGGAATAGTGCCGTTACATTATCGTTCATTTAATGGGTTAAAATTGAAAACGTAACACTTGTTAGTACGATCGTAAGGGATTGCTATGTCGGTGGTCATCTCCAGATGTGTCACGAAAGTATTAGCTTTATGTCATTAGATTGTTGCATGTCTGTCTGCTGAAACTAAAAACCCACCTTCCTGAGTACATCACAGCTGTCTACTTGTTCGTTTTTTTTTTGTGTGGATAGACCCGCATAAATGAATTATATAAAGCTGATTCCAAGTGTGATCAAATGAACACAGAATAAAGTTACTGCCAAAATGATCAGATCTAATGATATTTTAATTCAGCCAAGAACCATATTAAGAAAACAAGATGTGTCGCTTTAAAAAAAAAGAACAGTATATGAGGAGTTTCAATATATATATATATATATATATATATATATATATATATATATATATATATATATATATATATATATATATATATATATATATATATTACAATTTTATTAGAATAGGATGTTTAAAAAATATTTGGACTTCACATTAAAAGTTTTATTGATTTCAAACACTGCAGGCAATTGTTATATGTGCTGACCAGACAGGTTGGTCTGAAAGTTTTCCTCTCTAAGGAAACCCAGCAGGTTGCATCAAGTCTCTCCAAGCAGCATTCACTCCTACTGAAAGAGCGTAGAGCCACAGTGGACAGTCGTCTGCATTGTTGATGGCTTTGCAGCAATCCCTCATACTGAGCATGCATGAAGCTTTATATTCATAAGTTAAACTGCTATCCTTAGGTTGTGAGAATTGATCCTTGCATTTTTACTGGGATTTTGAGGTTCTATTGGCTAATTTTTTCAAAGTAGGCTGACAGGAAAGGGGTTATGAGAGGGAGGAAGACACGCGGTAAAGGACCTCAGGCTAAGTCGAGGACTAAGGCCTGTCATCTATATATATATATATATATATATATATATATATATATATATATATATACCCGTGCACTATCAGAGCAGGCCCCAATCTTTGGATTTGTAAGTAATGCTGTCCTCATCTTGCACAAAGTCAGCCAAGAAATGTATGCTGGAAACAGACTATCATGCTGAGCATATATGTATCCCCTTCCAAAATGGATTAGCAGTATCCCACATTCTAGATTTTTGGCATATAAACACCTCTTATAACAACAAGCACCTGCTGAAAATTTGAAGCTGTTAGCTCTTTTAATGAAGAAATTACAAGGGGATACAAAAAATATCGAGGTCAGCCTGCCAGAATATGTATCCCCTTCCAAAATGGACTAACAGTAGCTCACATTCTTGAGTCTTGGCACATAAACACCTCTTATAATCACAAACAACTGTAGAAAATTTGAAGCTGTTGGCTCTTTAAATGAAGAAGTTACAAGTGGATACAAAAAATATCGGGTCCAGCCTGCCACAATATGTATTCTCTTCCAAAATGGACTAACAGTAGCCCACATTCTTGAGTTTTGGCACAAAAGGTGGGTTTTTAGTTTCAGCAGACAGACATGCAACAATCTAATGACATAAAGCTAATACTTTCGTGACACATCTGGAGATGACCACAGAGCCGTTTACTTTATCAGAACGTGTTATACTGAGTGATCAGTCTAGTTTTAACCGACATAGCAATCCCTTACGATCGTACTAACAAGTGTTACGTTTTCAATTTTAACCCATTAACTGAACGATAATGTAACGGCACTATTCCTATATTTCGCTAAGAGAAATAAAACATCTTGATTTTCACGCCAAATTGGCTAGAAATGAGGCGGAGTTTACTGCGTTCAGCAAGCTGAATGCGCGCTCCCGACGCAGGGGATACAAATCCTGGCGGGGATACCTAGTTTGGCACGACACCGTGCACATTTAACACCCCAGCCTTTTGCTCTTTGTTTATCAACAACAAGTTATGTCGATTTTAAAAACAGAACAATGTATTAGGAGTTTAAAAAAATCAATTTCATTTTATTAGAATGTGATGTTTAAAAAAATTTAGACTTCACAAAGCTGGAGGTTAAAAGTTTTATTGATTTCAAACACTCTCCTGATGCAGGGGATACAAATTCTGGCGGGGATAAGTCGTTTGGCTGTGCTATCCTAGCGCAGCAGGTCTTGGTGATATCACAGTAAAATGAGCAAAAGTCTGGGCTATTTCTGCCCTGTGATGGACTGCCGACCTGTCCAGGGTCTACCCCGCCTCTCGCCCATTGACACGGGTCCGAACCCAGCAGGGATAAACGTGTTAGAAAATGGATAGATGGATGGTCTGGGCTATTTCTTTTTCCTTGCCATCAAGATCTTTGCCAACTGGCGCCAGAAAATGCTATTATTGGGCTTTCTTCGTCTGGAAACAAATGTTTACAACACCTTACACATTGAACTCACTCAGCTGACAATACAGCGATCTGATTGGCTGAGCAGCAAAAATCGAATCACGTGACCTCACGGACCGGAGCGCAACAGTTTAGATTTTTTTATCAGCAATAACTTATTAATGTGCAAGTGAAAACGTGGGATTATTGGTGTTTTGAGATCACTGCTATGTGTAGCAACTTATCTAAGTGCAAGAAAGTTGCCGCCTGACAGTTCATACGAAACTTCCTAAGGAGACGTCCCACAGATTCTGGCCCACGGACTCGTTTTGAGGAAACTACGGTTGTAGCTCAGTGTCTGCCTTGCGGTGGTTGCGGAGAGGTGTCTGTTTTGTAGAATAAATCATCCGCCGATGAGTTATTGATCTGGAAAACCGAATCTGAAACCACCGAAAAACATTTCAGATCCCAAATGTACAGCGTTCTAATTCTTCCAGTCTATTAGCAGCTTCCCGTAAGAGGTCGGACACTGAACGTCTGCCTGCTGAGTTATTATTAAACAATGCTTCATGTCGGGGAAAAGCCATGTAGATTTGACCGACGCAGTAAAATGCTAACCAACCAATGGGAAGAAGTTGAGCCCTTAAGACACAGCTCTCCTCATTTGCATAATGAGGCAGAAATGCATACAGAAATGTAAAAAGGACTGGCAGAAATGTAAAAAGGACTGGCAGAAATGTAAAAAGGACTGGCAAAAATGTAAAAATGACAGGCAGAAATGTAAAAAGGAGAGACAGAAATGTAAAAACAGCAAACAGAAATGTAAAAAGGACAGATACAAATGTAAAAACGAGAAACAGAAATGTAAAAAGGACAAACAGAAATGTAAAAACCAGAAACAGAAATGTAAAAAGGACAGATAGAAATGTAAAAACGAGAAACAGAAATGTAAAAACGAGAAACAAAAATGTAAAAAGGACAAACAGAAATGTAAAAAGGACAAACAGAAATGTAAAAAGGACAAACAGAAATGTAAAAAGGACAGATAGAAATGTAAAAACGAGAAACAGAAATGTAAAAAGGACAGATAGAAATGTAAAAACGAGAAACAAATGTAAAAAGGACAAACAGAAATAAATAGCATCTGAGAAATAAATAGGGCAAAAAAATACAAAGAAAGAACAAAACAGACAAAAATATTATAACATGCACATAAATAAATACTTAAAAAAATAAGTAATTAATAAATAAAGTGGCTAATTAAAGGAAATATATACATTTTGTCTCACTGTATAATTCATTTTCTATCTACATTTATTTGTGCATTGTATTTTTGGTGGCACATAATTGTATGCATATTTATTTATTGAGCATTTATTTATTTCTGTATTTATTTTTAAATATGGAAGACTTGGTCCTCCATACTCCAGGGCTCAACAAGAGTTCATCTAAAGATGTTTTAGAACTGATTGGTGACCTTTAGTTTATATTTCAGAAAGTTAGTTATAAGTAGAGTTATGTGGTTTTTTGTTTTTTGGATACAATCCGGGTTAGCACCCGAACATCCCTTTCAGACAGCTTCCTCGTGCGTCCACAGTTAATCCTGTTGGATGTGGTTCGTCCTTCTTGGTGGTATGCTGACATTACCCTGGACACCGTGGCTCTTGATACATCACAAACACTTGCTGTCTTGGTCACAGATGCAAGGCAAGGCAAGGGAAATTTATTTATATAGCACAATTCAGTACAGAGACAATACAAAGTGCTTTACATGATTAAAATATAGCAAAATAAACGCAAGTAGGAATAAAATGTAGATAGAAAATAGAATAAAAGCAAGTAGAGATAGAATGTAGAAACAAAGAAGAACATTAAAAACAGTAAAACAGTTTAACTAGAACAGTCAAAGGCAATTTTAAACAAATGTGTTTTTAATCTTGATTTAAAAGAACTCAGGCTTTCTGCACTTTTACAGTTTTCTGGAAGTTTGTTCCAGATAAGTGGAGCATAGGAACTAAATGCTGCTTCTCCTTATTTAGTTCTGGTTCTAGGTATGCAGAGAAGGCTGGAGCCAGAAGACCTTAGTGCTCTGGATGGTTGAAACACTGATAACAAGTCTGTGATGTATTTGGGTGCTAAGCCATTTAGGGATTTGTAAACTAACAGAAGTATTTTAAAGTCTATTCTCTGAGATACAGGGAGCCAGTGTAATGACTTTAGAACTGTGGTGATGTGCTCTACTTTCTTAATCTTAGTGAGGACGCGGGCAGCAGCGTTCTGGATCAGCTGCAGCTGTGTGATCCACTTTTTAGGCAGATATGTGAAAACACCGTTGCAGTAATCAATTCTACTAAATATAAACGCATGGATTAGTTTTTCCAGATCCTGCTGAGACATTAGTCCTTTAATCCTGGAAATATTCTTCAGGTGATAGAAAGCCGACCTTGTCACTGTCTGTAAATGCTTTTGAAGGTTCAGGTCTGAGTCCATCACTACACCCAGATTTCAGGCTTGATCAGTGGTTTCTAGCTGAAGCGACTGAAGCTGTGTGCTAACTTTTGATCTCTCCTCTATTGGTCCAAATATTATTACTTCAGTTTTGTTTTTATTCAATTGAAGAAAGTTTTGACACATCCAGCAAGATGTGCACCAACAATTTGTCCTCTTTTGAACTCACCCATGTCACCCATAATGTTGTGTGCATTGCAATATTTTGACCAAAACTGTGCTCTTACCCTGCTAATTGGACCTTCACACTCTGCTCTTATTGGTTCAATGTGCAATTAATGATGATTGGCCACCAGGCTGGTCCAATTTAGCCATGAAACCTCCCACATTAAAATGAGAGGTGTTTCAGTTTCATTGTCCAACTCCTGTATATAGTGTATTTCACTTACTGAATTGAGTTACTGAAATAATTGTCTATACTTTTATTTATTAAGATTTAATTCTAGTGCTTATGTAAGGCAGAGGTTACAAATGTAAACGTTACGACCTTTTGTTTGGACCGTTTTTGCCTTTTCTTCTTTTTATTAAAAACGGCTCTACGAAAAGAAGTGGAAACAACGCCCCCAAAATGACGCTTGTGGCCAAAAACTGTATTATGTCAGTAAATGAATGGGAAACGTTGACTGTCGGCTGTCGCCAATTAGCTCATTAGCTGCGTCTCATATCGAAATACGCAGTTTGCAGCTCTGCAGACGCAAAGTTTTCCCGGTCAGCAGGTTTTGATGAAGACGAATCCTTTTCATTCAGAAGATTTGATTTAAAATCCCCAAGCGATGAGAGCCTACGACCAAGGAACTCGGAAGCTTTGCCTTTGACGGTCATGCCCACCACCAGGCGGGCGCCTTCTTCAACTTCTTCAGAAGTTGAACGATTCTAGTTTCTCTTGCTAGACTCGTTTACTGACTGAATTGAAGTGGGCTGAAGTGGTGGACATTTTGTCCCGTTACTTCAAGATTTTTCATTTGTGTGTCCCATACTCTGACCTGATGTAATATACTGTTATGTCACCTCTAGACATGACATGTTGTTTCTGCAATCCTCCTGACTAAATAAGGTATTTTCTTCAAGTGTTATTTATTTATTCAGTGCTTGGAAAATAACAACAGCCATTTGTTGTGTCTTCAGTCCATGGAAATTAAGTTGAAAAAGCTATCCAGAAATCTGGAAAGCTTCAAAATGTCCTAATTTATACCTAACAAAAACATCACTAACCTGTCAAGGCAGACAGACCGTAGAACATTTTTGAATAACTTCACAGAATTAAAGAATGTATTTTGCACAAGGCAACAACATGTCCCTTTTGAAGGACACTTTTTCATCCACTATTCGTAATGACTACTGATAATGAAAATTTAAACTTTAAAACATCAAGTTAAATTATTATGTCAAGGTTTTGACATACTTGCATGTAGTTATGAGCAACTATGTTTGCACAAAATTCCTCACAATGGATGGGAAACTTTTACTTTGCTACGGGCTCAGACATTTGACATCCATTTATCTCTAACAAACAAATTTACTACTTTTAACCTAACAGCAAAACAGTGACATATTTTGGGGTTCAGCCAAGATAAAAATAAGTATCAGGCTATAGTCTGTAGGATTTCAGGAGTTGTGCTACAGAAGTTAAGGAAGTTGCTGCACTCTCATATTACTCATGGCTATCAAAGTCTGAAGCGTGGTTTACACTCGCTGCATTGCACAGGGCATGAGGCTGCACGTGGCAAAAGGGATGCAACCATGCTGTCCCCGCCCCGGAGCGTGGTCCCCGCGAGCTGCCATGGCGCAAGGTCGAGCACCTCCGAATTATTGGATTTGAGTTCTGTTTCCATCACCTGCAGCTTAAATAAAGTCTAAAACAACTACCCAAAGTATGCAAAGCCATCAGCTTCTATTTAGTAGAGCAAAGTCTTTTTCAAATGTTTTATTGGGCTTTGCTGTTTTCCCCATCTTCAAGTCTTCACTTTCTTCTGTATGCAATGGGTGAACATTCCATCTTCTTATACATCTCTAGCCTTCCGTTTATTCCTGTTTAGCTCCCATAAACACACCAACTATTCTTCATGACTGTTTACAAAACCGAGCACAGATATTTGAGAAGTGTGATGTCAACTATTTGTGCTTGTTTTACTGCATGGTTATGTTGAATACTGCCCCCTGTGTCAAGTATAAATGTCTACAGCGCTCTTATAGGCCCACGCCCAGTCCGCACAGACTGGTGCGGCAACCCAACGCACAAGTATAAGTAAGCCTTTACTCTTCATTGAAATCAACATCTTTTCCACCATCCAGGAGAAGGTGGTCAGCAATGGGTAGACATCGCTCTTCCCGTGGACCTGCCAACAGTTACTGAGGCATCAGAGAGATGCAAACGCACTGCAAGTACATAAATGCACTGCAAACATAAAAAAGTACTCCAAACACAAAACTGAGGCTAACACACAAACACACAAAACCCATGCATGTAATGAACGTAATCTACGGACCATGTATTTGAGTCAGACAAACGGTGTTTGATTTGTAACTGTTTATTTGAAACTGAATTGCACTTGTCTGCGTCAGCGTCTATGGCACCTCTGGAAACAGAGATGGCAGGTTAGTGACCACATTTATCTGGCAGTGACGATTGTTCACAAATATGATGGTCACTGACCTTTTTTCTGTGATTAGTCTGGGGAGAGTCACAAGCGTAGTCTCCAGCTGGCTGACGGTCGGGCAAGTGCTGCTGTCGCTACTCAGGAAGTCCCCGTGTGGAACTCTTGCAGACGGACAGTGGTCAGAGGGCAGGCAGAGGGTCAGGACCGTGGGGACTATCGTAGGCAGGATGTCTGATGTCTGTGAAGGCAGGATGTCCGATGAAGCAGCAGAGGGAAGTCCAGGACAAGGTCAGGGCACAGTTCCAGGTTTGGTACACAGGCAGGCTTACGATCAGAATGGGGTCAGGCAGGCTCAGATGTCAGGTAGCAGGTCCGGTCTGGTATACAGGCAGTCCGAGCAGGTAGGGGTAAGGCAGGCATTCCGATCGGGCAGAGGTCAAGTAGATCAAATAGGCAGTCAGGTCAGGCAGGGATCAGGCAGGCTCTGAGATCGAAAAGCAGAACAGGTCAGGAAACACGCAATCAGGAGTCAGGATATAGAACCCTGGAATAAGTCTCACTGGATGGCTCAAAATAATCTGGCACTGGTTGGTTATATACTGGCAGGTGCAGGTGGATCAGATGAGTGGTGATGAGAAACGGGGTGGAGCTGGGCAGTTGTGTAGAGTGAGTAATTAGACCAGCAAAAGAGAAACGCTGCAATCACAGAAATTAGACACACAAAGTGCAAACATGTTGCAAACACAAATGATGCTGACACACAAACACACAAAACACATGCAAAGGAAAAATGCAAGTTAAGAAAAGCTGCAATCTAGCTCCGCATAATGGAAGTGCTCCAGACCACTAGGGGGAGTCGTTGACCACCAACCAATTAATTTGGGTCTACAGACCACAGATTGCAGTCAGCGTCAGCTATCGACTGACAGTGTTGGACAGACTGCACCTGGTATTACAAAGCATGTCTTTTATTAGAGCGATCGTTGGGGTAATGATTAAGCCACATCCTTCTACTTTTTTCAAAGCAATGTTTAAGATTTCATCTATTTTCAGAGCTGGACACTTTATGTTCCCATCCACACTGTTACTGTCTTCACCGTACCCCGTCTACGGTGAAACACCCTCGGTGGACCCAGCTCGTTTTACCCAGTCAGGCGACCCCCACTTACTTATTACCTTGAATGTAGGACGCATAAAACAGACAAGTATGCTTTTAGTTATATTTTATCTACGTAAAGACAGAGAAACAGTTACAGTCACACCAGCGCTGATGGGCCCCTGATCGGCAGGAGGCCCCGAGTGCTCATCACACAAACATTATAAAGGGATCTCGGGACACACCCATACAAGGGCGGTACACATCCAAACTGTGACATCAGCAGGGAAGCTGTGTCACCTCCGGGGTGGTATCTGATAGATATGTGCCAATCTTTTGAGGCAGTGCCATCTAAGTGTGCCATGCAGTTCTGGGATAAACAGCTCGTTCCACTTGACCTCGTTGATATCCTAACAACACGTACATCTGTGTTCTGTTTGCATTTCATCCTGCAGGGTCACATGATTGGGAGAACATGCAACTTGTCCCAGCAGTCAGTGGGCTCTAGGCTGGGTAAAGGACATGCTCCCAGTCCTTCACAGAAACAAACAGCTATACACATGTGTGTACCAGGGCAGCCGTCTGAGCCAGACTATATCACAAAAACTGACACCAAAGGTGCACTCTCACTCATACTTCCTTTTAGTTAATAATAATCCATCAGCCAGCATTTTTAGCCCGTTAACCTCACCTTGAATACACAAAGCACACTTTAAATCATATTAGTACAGCTATTAGTGTTATTTTAAATGGTCATAATATGGATGAATCCCGATGCAAAAAATGTACCAAAATATTAAGGAAACATTCAGCACTACGTTTGGAACATCAATCAGATCTTCATGCATGCTTATGAGAATACAGTGGAGCTGAACTTCTCTCAAACCTGACTGCTGCGGAGCAGTTATGAATTAATCAGTGCGGGTGATGTGAGAGTTGATGGGATGTAGGGGAGGGGTCAGAAAGAACGAGCTCCTCCAAAGGGTTTGATGGGCTCTGTAAGTTCACAGCTGTTGCATTTTAAACTGCAATGAATCATGGTGACTCTGATGGAACTTATCTTACTCAATATCATCCTTGACTTGAGCTGCAATTAGTTTACTGTGGTGACACTAATATATGCAAATCTATGACTGTGACTTACTTTACAGAAACAGAGGAAACTTTAAAACATTAGCCTTTCAAATTAGGGCTTCATCTAGGACTTGTGCCAAGTCTCTGTTTAGCTCATTCTAGTAGAGACTGACCTCGACCCTGCTATTGGCCTCTGGTTAAGATAAAGGTTTTATTTCACTATTTGTATCTTATCAAAACCCACTATAAAGGGTGGATGTCAAAGCATACACAAGTTTTTAATCTCTTTTCCAAATTTAAAGCTGAAGCTTCCAAATATCCTTAAACTTGCCATACTTTGTTATTAAAGTATACCATTGTGCTCTCTGTCTGGCACATAAAAGTACAGCTAAAAATATAAATATCTTAAAATGGTCCAAAATGTTTTGTAACTCATTCCAGAAGGTGAAACTCTGATTTTATGTCAATCCATTACACATAGAGTGAAACATTTCCAGCCTTTATTTCTTGTAAATTATGTGATTGCAGCTCACAGATAACAAAAACCCGAAATCCAGTGTCTCAGAAAATTTTAATATTGTGATAAAAAATCATTGCATGTTAATAAGTAATTGACAAACACATGGGCTACAAGCATCTTACCTGGGTTAAGGAGAAAAGGAACTGGACTGTTGCTCAGTCATCCAAATTCCTATTTTTAGATAACAATCAAAATACCAGAGTCTGGAGGAAGAAAGGAGAGGCACATAATCCATGTGGCTTGAAGTCCAGTGGGAAGTTTCCACAGTCAGTGAAGGTTTGGGGTGTAATGTCATCTGCTGGTCCACTGGGGTTTCTGAGATCGACAGTCAACACAGCCATCTACCAGAACATTTTAGAACACTATCCTGTTGGTGTTTGGCATTCTGGTGATACACAGGTAGGTTTCCCAGCCAGTGAGTGGGTTGAGACAAAAGTAGATTCCTGGCATGTTAAGCCTGATTTAAAACATGTCATTAGAATTCAGATGAACATGGTTTTCTAAACTTTGAAACTGCCACAAATTTCGCAATAGCTTTACCCAGAAGTCTGGGATTACTTGCTTTGAAGGCCATGGCATGTTGAGGGTCTGAGCGGACACCGCCCAGTTTGAAACACTGCAGATGCAATGCATTCTGTGTGTCTGGATAACTTCCTTTGAACTCCACAACCAAAAGCTTCCCAAGGTTAAACTAGAGCTGTAGGTCACAACTTAGCAAAGGCTAAACAGAAGCTATCTTTGATAAGTGTAGGCTTCAAAACAATATGAGCTCCTTAGTGGAGCCACAATACCACTCAGTAGAGGCTCGGTGAATAGTAGAAACAAAGTCTCAGGCAGACCTGTGGAGTCGTGCTGGACCTGTGTTGGTATTTTTCAGCCAAAGGGTGGCTGAATCATTTATGGGCTGATGATCTCTTCATTGCTGCCTTGTTTTCAGCTGCCCTCCTCTGCCATCAGCCAGAGAATATCCGTGACTACAATCCGTTCAGCCGCAACGCCTCACTCTCTTTTCTCAGCATCAAAGCATGCAGTTTCTTTTCTAGTGGGTAGAGAGAGGCACTCTCTGATGACTCTGTCTGGGCTTCAAAACGCGATAAGGCAGCAACAGCTGAAACAATGGAAGGTGAAACAGAACGCAGGAAGCCAAGTACACACTCTCTGTGTGCTGTAAACCTATGGTACAGCAATTCTGTGTGTGCTTTAAACTGCAGGGGGCACTGTTGCCTCGTCGACAAACGTCTTAAAAAAGACATTTGGACATAAACACACATACACGCACCAAAAGAGAAAGCCTGCAGTCTGTTTAATGTGGCATAGGCTGCAAAAATGGTCCTTTCATTGTGTCACAATTTTCAAAGAGAGAACGGTAGATCAAAGTCAGAATATTCTAACTTTTATAAGAAGTTTGTTTTTTCTTTTTACAGACAAAAATAAAGGAAAATAGATGCAAAATTCAAAGCGGCGTCATCACCACAATCTAAGTGGAAATTGTTTACAGGTACTGATAAAGACACATGTGCACATCCTAATTGGCCACAATAGGCATCATATTTTTGAAAAAGCTTTGCTGTTTGGTGGCTGATAAAAGTGAAGGATGACAACAAAAAGGTGTTGAGTTGAAAAATTGGGATGCTGTGCGAAAGCAGCTGACAATTTAGCAGCAGAGAGGAGCTGAAGCTAAATGTAAAAATGAAACTTAATTGTCTTTCTCCATCAGATGGACTGACAGCTTCCGGCTGCAGGAAATTGCTGGTACTGAGACTGAAGGCATGCATTTCAAACCCACATCCACAACATAAAGCCACAAACTAATCTGATTCTAGTGAAACTGACTGGCTTCAAAGATGTATTTGTTAGATATTACACTTTCCTGCGTTTCTGAACCATATTTGAGTGAACCATACAATGCTTCTGCACTGAGTTTTATCACTGTGTGCAATATTTGGTGGTATTATTCTTTAAAATTTGTTTGACATGACTTTTAGAAAAAATAGCCTTGCAAATTACAAGTCGTTACACTTTTTGATCTGAGGACTTTTTGTTGAATTTAGTTCCATATGTTCACTCTGAATATGTAACACATTCCATCATTCATATTGGCTGTATCATCACAGAACTGATTTCACTGAGACTGAGTATTTGAACCTGATTCCATTTCATGTACTTGAGTTTAGTCATTTACTTCTCACATTGGATCATATCTTGTTAATTTGCACTGATATTATTTTTGTCTTGTGCTTCAATTGTGTAACTTGGTCTACAGTGTTTTATGTTCTGCTGCCAATCTTCCCATATACAGAAAATAAATGAATCTTATAAAGTTTTTATCTATTTTAGTTGAAATGTGTATGTAATGCATCAGACAGTGAAATCAGATACAAGATTTGTAGTAAATTGGTACAAAATTAAACTTATATGATTTGGGTACTTATCAGAACAATGCATGACAGTAAGTTCATGTAAAATATCCTTAGTAGAAAAATGTAATATCAAACTTCTATGACTGGTCAATCATCAGTGAGACTAAAGTACTGCAAGGAACATAGAAAATGCTTGTGGTGTCACAAATGTAGGACATACATGAACTACAACCAATCTGATGATAAAATTATAACTTTATTTACAAAACACACACACACACACACATATATATATGTATACATACATGATTCTTGTGAAATTCATTATATTACATAGTATGAAATAAATGCAAAAGTGGACACTTTCAAGAGTAAATCATATGAGCCTCATGTGATGTGCGATACATGAAACATAAACTGAAGATGATTGAATTCTACCATTTTCATATGTTTTTTCTATTTCTTTTCCATATAGAAACCCGGTCTCCCAAGTAGAATAGGTAAATATAAGAGGTAAGTACTACTACTACTACTACTACTACTACTACCACTTAATCATCACTAAGGGTCTAAACATTATCAACATGTACAAGTCAATGTAACTGATGTTGCCCTATCTGATCACTTTTCTGTTACCTTTGAAAGCATCATTTCCAGTGACTCATTTAGCCAAAGGGACATCGTAAGAAACACGTCTTTAAGGACAATGCCACTGATACTTTTATCCAAGCTTACTCTGATACTTCAACCTTGGGCTGTCACTCAGTAGATGGACTACTTAGATAACTTTCACTCTAAAGTTTCAGACATCATTGACTGCATTGCTCCAGTTAAAATGAAGGTTGTTTCTGGGAAGAAAAAATCTTTTTGGAGAAGTGCTTAAGCAGTTAGAAGTAAAAAAAAGTCAGTGTCGAAAAGCTGAATGCAGGTAACCTGACAACAGCCAGATGCATGTCTCGTTCCGCCGAGCTCCACTCACATACATCTGGGACATCGCCCGTTGAAAGTGATTTCTCCAACCAATTTTATGGTTTGGCCAATCAGGACGCAGGGCTGGCATTTCATAGATGTGACGTAGTGGAGACGCGACCATGACGTGAGACTGTTTTGATAGCATCGAGGAAGCAAGCGTTAACATTGATGCTGCTATTTCTTCCGTGTTGTCCAATCTACCTAATATTGTTTCATTAAAAGAACATCAGAGAACGCCTCTGAAGGCTTTTGTTGCTGGAAACCATGTTTTCGCCCTTCTCCCGACCGCATTTGGCAAGTTTTGTTTTCTGGATAACCCCGGAGCGGTTAGTGGTTAGCGCGAACCATGTTAGGAGGCCTTTAGTCCTCAACGCGGTCGGCCCGGGATCGACTCCGACCCGCGGCGCTTTGCCGCCTGTCTTCCCCCCCCCCCCTTCCTGTCAGCTCACTGTCAATAAAACGCCACTAGAGCCGCAAACACATAAAAAAAAATAAAGTTTTGTTTTTTTCCTGCGTCGCTCTCACAGCATCACAGGTTAGCTTCGGTGTGAGTGGTTCAAATAGCACGTCGATAAAGATGACAGACAAGTGGCTTATCCAATCATATGCAAGAAGTTTTGATAAGGCCCAGCCTTCAATAAAGGCAATTCCTATGGAGATGTCCCAGATGTATGTGAGTGGAGCTATGTGGAGCGAGACATGCATCTGGCTGTTGTCAGGTTAGAATGCAGGTGGAGAAGGACTAGACTCCAGGTTCACTAAGACATCTATAAAGAGAGACTTTACAGATATACGTTAACTTACAACTACAAAATGCAAGGGAATATTTCTTCTGAGTTCATTAACAAAAACATTAATAATGATCACACCTTATTTGTCACATTTGACAGGTTAACAAATCCTCCTGTGTCCATGGAATTTGCTAAGTTATTTATTCGTTGTCATGGTGGACCCCTTCTGTTTTTGTCTGAAATCTGCCAGTCAGCTAGTTGCACTAGTTGCCTCTCATGGCTACATCACATCGTAGAGTGGGGAAGCTGGCTTACCCCAACATAAACCCTTAGTTATAGCTCTTTGACCACCTTGCTTTTAAAAGCAGTGAGTTGTCTTCAGTTGTCCTTGCCAACTGAGTCCTTTTTGTTATATATGTGTGATGATCTCGGCACTAATGCTGGTCTGATCAATCACTCAGCACACCGGCTCAGCTCCACCACCATATAAGGAGCCTTCAGACCAGCCAGCAGTGCCAGAGTGTCTCGTGCCATCCTGGTAAGACCAATCCAGCGTTCTCTGTTATCCACCTGCCTGCCTGCCTGCCTGTTTCCCGACCTGTTTCAGCCTGCTGTTACCGAGCCTGTCTGACCCCGTTCTGAATCTGTCTGCCTGCCTGGAAACCTGATCGGACCTTCTCCTGAACTCCTATCTCTGCCTGACCTGGACTGCCTGCCTGTGCGCCCCACCCTATCTGACCGTCAGTAACTGAGCCTGACTAACCCCTGTGTACCTCTGAGGCCAGCCTGTTATCGGACCTGGACTGGACCTTGACCTCGCCTCTGGACTGCCCATCTGTACTGCCGCTGGACCTCCGCTCTATCTATCCACGAACCCGGAAAGCCCCACACGACCTGTCAGTCCGCCAGCCTGCTGCCTCCCGGCCAGCATCTCTCAAAGCCCCACTGACACTCGGACCTCTTACTCCGACCCTGCTCTCCAGCCAGAGGCCAGCACTGTGAGCCCTGGCTCCCTCTAAATCAAGGTTAGTGATCTGGCCCTTTGCACAGAGATGTGCTGTGTCCTACAGATCACTAACCTGTTGTCTCTGCCTCCAGGGGTTTCCTGTCTAAGCGCGAACTGTAGCGCTCCGAGTTGCCGTGTTCACGCTTTTTAATAAAGTCTTGTTCAAACGTTACTGACCTTGTCCTGGTTGAACCTTGGGTCCAGCCTCCATTCATTAAAATATGAGTATTACACTGAAGATGGATGAGCCTATAAGGAAAGATTTACACTAAATTTCCAAAAGTATTGTCTGCCTCCACACACATGCAATTATTTGCCACCCTTTGCAGCTGTCACATCTTCAGTTTATCTGAGAAGGCTTTTCTCGAGGTTTAGGAGTGTTTATGGGAATGTTGGGCTGCCCTTTCACACCATACTCAATTATCCATGCTGTTATGGATCTTGCTTTGTGGACTGGTGCACAATCCTGCTTAGGGCTGTATGATACCAGTAAAACACATAATCAGAAAATTATTCTGGAATATTTTAATGATATTGGTTACAGTTAACCTAGACCTCTCACTCTTCTCTTTCTTTTCCATTACAACAAAATGTGTGCATGGAGGTGGAAGGTATGTAGCTTTTGACTCTGCTGAAAGGCTACCTCTGCGCATCGTGTGCCTCAGCATCTACTGACTCTGGTCTGTGATTTCACATGGCTGAGTTTTCAATCTCATATTTGGCAGTGAAAACATTTCACGAAGGGACTTATTACACAGGTGGCCTCTTATGCAGTTTTCTAGGTGCATAATTTTATATGCCTCGCTCTGGCCATGCATTGTTAAACATTAGAAGGGTATGTAATGGGCCCTTACAGATTTCTTCACTTTTTTGTCACATTTAGATGCTTTAGATCACGAAACCAATTTAATATCAGGCAAATATAACTTGAGTCAAATGATAGTTTTATTTATGGAAAATAATCGATCCAAACAAAAAAAATTGGAATTTTTTTTAATTGGTTGTGCCACCCTGGGTAGCGACATTTGGAAGGATTTTCCTCCAGAAAATGCCCCACTACACAAATGTTTAGTGGGGCATTTTCCTTTAAGATATTCTGGTAGAGGGCAGAATTTATTGTTCTATTAATTGTGGCAAGCTAAGCAGTCCCTGACCATCACACCACAAGTCTGACAATAGTCAAGTCGGGTCTGGCTATCAGAACTGAACCAAAAAAATATTCTTGATCAGAGTTAATGTGTGGTCTAACAAAATATTTCAACCCTTAATGGATGAAATCATTCTTTGAAAACTCCTGTTTGTAGTTAATCAGGTTATCTTTGTCCGATTTTGAAATTTGCTGGATAATCTGAAACACTTAACTGTGAGAAAAGGGGAAAAACAGAGAGACAATTATGTTCTCACAGCACTGTAGCTGACACCACATAAAACCAAATACTCACAAAACTCCATCACTTATATGTAAACATTACATCTGAATGCAGGATTCTGTCATGGTTTAGTTTTGGTTTGGCTTCTGTTTTCCATTAGTTTTCACTTTTCTTCCTCGTTTGGGTTTTTAGTTATGTTTTAGTTATGTTTTAGTTATGTTTATTGTTAGTTTTCAGTTTCATCATCCTTTCTCACTCAGCCTTCTCTTCGCTCCCTCTGCAGTCAGTCGCACCTGTTATCTATTTACCAATCAATCAGTCAGACTCTTTTCACCTGTTAGTTCTCCTATTTAATTCTCCCTCCGTTCTCATTTCCTCACTGGTCCGTCGTTGTTCAACACCTACGCCATGCCTGTCTGTATTTGACTCCTGCATAACTGGTACCCTGCAACCTCTGCTTCTCCTCAAGGTTAGTCCTGCTAGCCGTCTCTGAGAAGCTGTGGACTGTGCTAGCTGTCTCTGAGAAGCTGTGGACTGTGCTAGCCGTCTCTGAGAAGCTGTGGACTGTGCTATCCGTCTCTGAGAAGCTGTTAACTCTGCTAGCCGTCTCTGAGAAGCTGTGGACTGTGCTAGCCGTCTCTGAGAAGCTGTGGACACTGCTAGTCGTCTCTGAGAAGCTGTGGACTCTGCACGTCGTCTCTGAGAAGCTGTGGACACTGCTAGTCATCTCTGAGAAGCTGTGGACACTGCTAGTCGTCTCTGAGAAGCTGTGGACACTGCTAGTCGTCTCTGAGAAGCTGTGGACTGTGCTAGTCGTCTCTGAGAAGCTGTGGACTGTGCTAGTCGTCTCTGAGAAGCTGTGGACTGTGCTAGCCGTCTCTGAGAAGCTGTGGACTGTGCTAGCCGTCTCTGAGAAGCTGTGGACTGTGCTAGTCGTCTCTGAGAAGCTGTGGACTGTGCTAGTCGTCTCTGAGAAGCTGTGGACTCTCGCACCTGCCAGTCAGCCCCTGCATCCTTCACCTCCGCCTGGTAACAAACTCTGGTTCTCCATGTCATCACCATCCACTACCTGCAATAAACTCTCTTAAAACCTACTCTATGTGTGCATGCTGTGTCCAGGTCCATCCAAGACAAAATCATGACAGATTCAAGCTGCCAAATACAGAACTGGTTTATTATTATTATGACCATCATTACGTGGTCTGTTAAACTTTTTTTTTTCTTTAGAGAATGTTAGTTTTAATCTAATGAGGAATGAGTCCCTTCTACACTTGGGTTATTATGCTAATCCAGCGCTGGGTCAAATATAGACTCATTTATGCTTAACTTAATTACAACAACAGGACTGGGTCAATTGACACAGCACACTGCGTTAGGTTTTCTCCCACAAAATAAGCTGAAGTGACTAATTTGTCTTACAGCAAGAAAGACCTGATATAGGACTCATTCGATTCAGTTTATCTTTACACAGAGCCATGAAAAGTATTCCTTTTCACAATTTGTGACATTCTGTCACATTGCAACCCCAAATTCTGTGTTTTAATAGGATTTAATGCAATGAATCAGCATAATGTAGTGCATAACTGTGAGTTTGAAGAAATTTGATAAATGGTTTTCAAAATTAGTTGCAACAAAATCTGATAAGTATAGAATGCGTTTATGCTCACCCAACCACTCAATATTTTGTGGAACCGTCAGTTTTCAAGTTCTCAAACAGAGCTCTGTGAGATGTTGAAAGCTTGCGATATTGTTTGAGAGCATAATCCTGTTTTCAAACTTCTGCACAACGTTCTCCCTGACCTGTCTGAGTTTCTTGCGTTTCATAATGTTGGTTGTTCTCTAATGTTCTCTGACAAACCTCTGAGGACAGAAATAATGTTGTTGTTTTTTTTTTCAATTTCTTTGAGCAAAAATACAAGTAAGATTTACACTGAGATGTTAAGACATTTTAGTAGTGCTCAAAAGGAGTAGGTAGAAGTTTAAGAACTTTTAAGAACCTACCCCCAATTACAATATTCATGTCATGTAACATATGCAGTCTTTTGATAAAAGGAGGTATTACAAATCAAAGCACAGTTCCATAAATACAGTGTCTTATTTTGAAAGCAATTGTACAGAAGACGATATCTAGTAGTACTTATTGAAAATGTTACAAATTATCACATTTAAATGTTTGGGTTACATGCATATTTTTTTAAAGATGACATATTTATACCTGCTTTTAAATTGTCTTAGCGTGGTACTCCTTTTTATTTCTATATTTAACCCATTCCACAACACATCTCCTGCTTGGCTGAGCCACAGACTTTTAAGTGTGGTGTGAACGCCACATTTTCTCAACACAAATTCTCCTCTCAAATTATAAATTTCTTCTCTACTGTTGACATTTTTTTGTATATTGCCAGGAAGTAGATCACAAATTTATACTGAGAATAAATGTTCTATTTAGTAATTGTGTAATTAAAGTAAGTTGGTTGCACCGAATTGTACTTGGCGGTGCCAGAAAAGAGAACTGAAGAGAATAGATACTGTCAAACATTCATCACTTTTCTTCCACTTTCCTTTTATGCACTGCTTTGAATTGGCCTATGACACAGACTCCTGAAAAAATAATGGTTTTAAGCTAGGTTCATAACATTGAACAGGCCCGAGTGTGCACACGGCACAATCATGCTGTCCCCAACCCCTAGTGCAGGCCCGTGAGCTGCCACAGCACAAGGTTGGGCACCTCCGAATCTTTGTATCTTGGCGCGGACTGCACGCACAAGCCACATTCAAAATGTGGGGATTTAAAGGGACCCTCACCAAACAAGTTTGCCTGTATTGACATCAAATGGCTCAGAAGTTTCAAGCGGCACAATTTTGTTAAATGCTGTGTCATGGTTTAGTTTTGATTGGGCTTTGGTTTACTATTATTCTCAGTTTTTCCACCTTGTTTGGGTTTTAGTTTGTTAAATTTTAGTTTCCTCCTTCCCTTCCACCCAGCCTTCACTTCACTCTCCTTGCAGTCAGTCACACCTGTTAGTAATTATTCAGTCAGATGCATTTCACCTGTTAGTCTCCCTATTTAAACCTCCCTCTGCCTCACTTTAGTGCTGGTCCGTCTTCTGTTCTCCACCTCTCCATGCCAGTCCTTGTTTTGCCTTGGGAGATTTGTTTTTTGCTCTTTTGCTAAGGTTAGTCCTGCCAGTCTCTCTAAAGACTCTTCACTCGACTGTTTGTTTCTGGAGAAGTTCTGCTCTGTGTCCTGGTGTCTCCAGAGAATTGCTAACCTGACTAACCGCCCTGGAGAAGCTCTGCTCTGTGCCACGCCACCCAGCTTCTATGGACTCTCTCTCCTGGCCGTCAGCTCCTGCCTTCACCTGCACCCCTGAGCCTCTGTATTCCTGCACCTCTGGTTACTTCATCCATCAATCATCAACCCTTCAATAAAACTCTCAAACTTTTGTCCTGTGTGTGTGTTCTGAGTTCATCGATAAACAAATCTGACACTGTGCTGTTACTGTTTATTCTGTGGCTGAGCATTAATAAACAGCATTAATAAAACACTGGCATACTTTAATATGTGAGTTTATTGGCCAGGCTTGTGAGTACAAAGAAGGATTTTGAGTTTTATTTCCATCAACTGCAGCTTAAATGAAGTCTAAAACAACTACACACAGTGTGTAAAGCAATCAGTTTTTATTTAGTAAAGCAAAGTTTTAAAAATTGTAAAAAAAAAAGATCCCTATGGTCTTTACAGACCAGGGGCATATCTATAGGCCCACCTACTTTGTATCTGGGCCTGCTCAATAAAGTGGCTTTCCTTTGAAATTTTTTAGGGTGTCACTTAAAGTCAAATTTGCCTAAGAGCCGCGGGAATGTAATAAACCAAATGCAAGGAGAGGTTGGAAACATCACATTTGTTGAGAAACTGTCAGTATGAGAAGATGGTGTTGGATATTGGCTTGATATGTGCCAAACGGGACTTTTTTTCATAGGGGGCACGAAACAGAAGAGTGCCAGATTCTTTTTTGGGGTAGGCATGCTGTGGGGCTGCTGCATCACCTTGCACTTGAATTCAGGTGTATGTACTCAGTTTAGTCACACGGTAATGCTGGTTCGTAGATTTAAGGGGCATTTTTAGGGCCTTGTAACATTGGGAGCTTGAGCACAGACCCCTCAGCAGCTGGATCATACGTAAAGATGCAGCATAACAACACTTCAACAATCATATTTTCCCCCTCTTTTAAATGTTAATTGTAATATTACGTTTAATAAAATACAACGAAAATAACAGAAGTTGCCATTCATTGAAAAAAAAAAACCATTTTGTGTGTCTTGGGCATCTGGATCGATGAAGCGAAGGTGGCCATTACATAGTGAATTTGCGTTCAGAAACAGAAATAATGACTTTGAAAGGCTGCCACAGTTTAAATGATCCAGAAGCTACTCCGCAGTGTTTTTGGCTCTAAATCATCTTACATGTGATGATGGGTCCTGATTATTTTTTCCCACTGTCAATTCAAGGATGTTCACTTGAACAGAGAAGGTCTTTTCTCCTTCCCCTCAGCCTGTATCTTCTCCATAATAAACTTACAAACATGCAACTTAAAAATAAACTTACTTTCAACTATTTTTATTTGGCCCATCCATTTTTTATTAGACGTGGCTGAAAAGCAATTTCTAGCTATGCCACTCTTACAGACAGGCTGTTTTCACCATCTTTACGTCTTCACATGAACGATAGGTTCAATGAACATACCGTCTTCTTCTCTCAAACCCTACGTTTATTTATGTTTAGCTGCCATAAACACACTAACTATTCTTCATGATTGTTTACAATACCGCGGATGGCCATTTTGGAATCAGAATCAGAATCAGGAATACTTTAATAATCCCAGAGGGAAATTGTTGTTTCAGTACAATCGCCATAACAAACAAACAAACATCACAAACATCTCAGGGGGAGACGATTTACTGAGGCTTTGCTGCCAAGGTCACCACACGGTGCCCACAGGGCGCTGCCATTACTCTGTGTAAAGATAGAGGCCACAAAAAAAGGAAGGTGGGAGGGAAAAAAACATAACTCAAACTTTATCCTATAACTAGGGCTGTCAAAATAACGTGTTAATTTCGATTAATTAATAAAAAAAAAAAACTGATAAAAAAAATAATGCATATTAATCAATGTCGTATAGGGCAGGGGTTTTCAATAGGTGAGGCGTGCCTCCCCTGGGGGGCGCCAAAGAATCACTCGGGAGGCGTGAGAAGACAGATAAGACAGAAGAAGACAGCGCTGCCGCTCAACTCTGTGAAACAATGTAGCGATATTCGTGCCAACTGTTTGAGCGCGCAGGAACCAATCCAAGTGCGCAGTGAGACAACTCTCAATGCTCAGAACTGGTCTGGCACGGTCTGAAAAACTCTTCTCAACTCGCTGTCCTTGCGGTGAGTTCCATCTCTGCTCGCGCGTACCTGCTCATTCCACGCTCAACACCAGCTGTGCAGTCGCTCGGCTGTTTCAGCCAATCACAGACAGTTTTTTTTCCATCCAATCAGAGTATGGTTTGCAGATACTGCATTGAGATGAATTAAATCCAAATGCTGCAGCCTTTGGCAGAAATTACTAAACATAACCGTGGGATTGGAGAAATCAAATAAAAAGTGTAATATTTTAGCCTAAAATATTTAGGCTAAAGTATTTAGAATAAAATATTAGAGTTACTAAGTGAGGTGTGAAAAATGTTTTTGTCTCTTTTCTTTCCAGCTTCTGGGAGGTGATGGAAAAGTTTATTCTGATCATAATCATCATGAATGTCATCATTATTTAAAGAGCACTTTGAACACAAGGTAAAACAAAGTGCCAAACATCAGAAATACATCAGATAAGAGATAACAACTAATAAAATGCTTGTTTGTTAAAATAGCACTAGGTCTAAATTGTGTATAATTAGCCTAAAAAGTACATTGGAATATGGAATATGTTGACGTCTGTTAAATTCAGGTTATCTTTTTTATTATTATTTCAATTGACATCTCCTGTTGACGTGAGTTCAGTTTGACACTGGCATCTGTTTAGTTCAGTTTGTCTGCTGTTGAAAACAGCACTTTAATGTATCTAATGCTGATTATTCATTGAATCATTTGAATTTAAATATTTAAAATACTTTCACAGCAAAAATGCGATTAATTTAGATTAATTAATTACAGAGTATGTAATTAATTAGATTTTTTTTAATTGATTGACAGCTCTACCTATAACAGGATACAGTTTGAGATATCAAAAAAACCTCTTGCACAAAAAGCACAAATAAGACGAGACACATATAGCAGAAGGTAAACATTTGGGGCCAGTCGCGTGTAAGTTCATCAGTTTATATGAGCGTCAGTTATGTTTGTATGTTTGGGTGAACTGTTTATATTTCCGTGAACGCTCTCCAGAGGCCATTGTCCTTAATGTTATCAGCCGGCCCACAGTTCAGAAAGCATCCACAGGTGTCAGCGGGGAAGGGGGTAGCAGAGGAGAGTTCTGAGCTCTCTCGCCATAACAATCCAGGAGTAGAGATAGGGAGGGCATAAACCAAATATGTTATTTGTTATGAGACAAGCTGCACTGACTTTCCTGTCAGCTTTAAGTCTTTTGCTGGCTCCAAATGGTGAAATCCAATTTTCCAAATTGTTGGGCTTTTCCGCATTTCCCTTCCAAATTTTATCCCATCTCCCCTTGAGTTTAACCACCAAAGCCAGTCTGCGTACCAGCACATCCAGCTCTTCGGCGTCGCTCCTCCACCTTCCAAAACTGTCCGTTCACCGCCTTAGTGAGCGCGTCATATGCAGCCGGCAGCCTGATCAAGGCTAAATGGCTACCGACATCCGCTGTATTTGCTGATAAATATGATGAAAAATTCACAAAAACCAATAAGTAGAAATCCGAGTATCCTGAATCCAACCATGCAAACGTTTCAAATGTCCAGGAATCACAAAATCGAAAGACACACCATTTTTCATCCAAGAATATAGGGTGTGTCCCACAAAATGAGTCAAATCAGGACGAGATGGGTCCCGCTTTCATTGCCTACCCGTCGAAAAAATTTGAGCAATAGTATTGAGAGACCAGCTTCCCAGATCCATGTTTTTCAGAGTTCGATTGATATGAAGAAAGTGCTCAGAAAGACAAGACATAGCAAAGCAGGAGAGGGGGATGGGGGTGGGGTGAAAGCTGGAGAGGAGAGAAAGACACAACCAACCTCGAAGAGAGACAGAACAGAACAAGAAGTGCGGCTTCAACCGCTTCTTCTCTTTTTATTGCATTTTTACTGGTTATGTTGAGTTCTGCCCCTCTGTGTGTTTGGCGAATACTGCAATTACATCCATGTCAAGTATAAACGTCTAAAGCAGGGGTTTTCAAATTCATTGAACGTGAGCCTCCCCTCAGAATAGGTAAAGATAACCACGACCGCCCCCCGCCCCCAAAACCACAAACCTACCACACACAGGTCCCTGCAGCAAATGCATCTTTCTTTTGTGTTCCTGGAATCCTGTGTTTTACAAACATCTGACAGCCCAATACATGCTTTTTATTGTATTTTATTGTATTTATTTTAACAAAGTACATCCATAAAAAAAGGCCTATTCATAAAATCCATCCATCCAAATATTTCCATTTTACATGCTACTTTTACATCACAGACAGAGGGACTATTTTTAAAGTTGAACTGTAATTAGAGCAAATTCATAAACTGACAAACTGAACTAAACAGATGCCAATGTCAAACTAAACTCACGTCAACAGGAGACGTCAGCTGAAATAATAAAAAAAGAAAACCTGAATTTAACAGACGTCAACACATCCATATTCCGATTTACGTTTTAGGCTAATTATACACAATTTAAACCTTTTGCTATTTTAACAACCAAGCATTTCATTATTATCTCTCATCTGATGTATTTCTGATGTTTGGCACTTTGTTTTACCTCGTGTTAAAGTGCTCTTTAAATAATGATAACAATGATTATGATTATGTTTAGAATAAACTTTTGCATCACCTCCCAGAAACTGGAAAGAAAAGAGACACAAATATTTTTTCTCTAATATTGCAGCATTTTGATTTAATCCATCTGAAATCAGTATTTGCAAGCCATACTCTGATTGGATGGAAAAAAACATGTCTGTAATTGTCTGGTGGAGTGGACAGTTTTTGAAGTCGCAGCGCAGAAACAGCCGAGCGAATGCACAGCTGTTGTTGAACATGGAATGAGCAGGTGTGCGCAAGCAAAGTTGCACGCGAGCAGAGATGGAACTGAGCGCGATGAAAGAAGGATGAGAAGAGTTTTTCAGAGTGGAGCGCGTGCCAGACCAGTTTTGAGCATTGAAAGTTGTCTCACTGCGCGCTTAATTGGTTCCTGCGCACTCAGACAGAAGGCAAAAATATCGCTACATAGTATTTCACAGAGCTGAGCAGCAGCGTTGTCTTCTTCTGTCTTCTTCCCCAAGGGAGGCGCGCCTCACCTATTGAAAACCCCTGGTCTAAAGCACTTCTATGGGCTCGGGCCCAGTCCACCCAGACCGGCGTGGCAACCCAACATGTGAGTATAACTCAGCCTTTACCCTGGCAAAATCTTAAGGAGGTCATGGGGTATGAATGCTTTGCAAGGAACTGTTGTTAAGTTCAGTGGTGGAACACACATGCAGGAACTTTGCACTCTGCTAATAATAAAATAGGTATAGGTCAGAAAGGCAGAAAAAGTTCTTCATGATGTCTAACTGAAGCCCTTCACCAACTTCTGATTTTTGATTTGGAACTTCCAGACTAAATATCCAGAGCCTACACAGACATGAGACACAAATCCTTGATTTCAAGTAGAAGCAAGATGAGCATTGCCTTACTGTTCACAACGGAGGAGGAGGAGGAGAGGAGTATTCTCTGGTTTCTAGGTGTCCCAATGTAAGAATACATTTCATGGACTTCCAGCATAAAGTCTCTGATTTAGAGGGTCCTCCACTTTCTGCACTGTTTTTTTTAACTTTATCTGCAGTATAAAATCACCTTTGTGATTACAAGAATGGCTGAGTGTATTTATTCTCAGTGAAAAGCCAGAGGGATCTAATGCTGAATAGCATTTCAGCGGTAGCATGAGTGGTGTCATCTCCCATAACAGTGTCTAATTGCAAAGAGCGCCGCATGAGATGGAAAAGCTCCGAACAATGGGGATGTGCAGGACACATATGACATTGGGAATGGCTAGAATAACTGTGAGCCTTAGCACAAAGTTGAGTGTTGACAGAAAAAAATCTCACCTTATCCCACATGAGTCTGCTACTCACTGAGTTTGCTGTAAAGCTACACAGGGAAAATGGGACAATTTCTTGTGATGTCTGCTATTTGCTGTCATCACATGAGAGGGTTTTATGCTTAGTTTCAGAGTACGGCTGGGCAGTATGGAAAAAAACTCCTACAGTACATGTACATGGAGTCATTTGGCAGATAACTGCCAAAAAATCTATTTTGCGATAAAAGTGCTCTTATTTTTACAAATATACCAAAATCCCTTTAATGGTGATATTAACATACACTATCAATACTGAGTAAATACTGTTGCACTCAGATTATTTTAGACTTAACGTAACCGCATTTAACGTAATAATCAGAATCAGAATCAAGTTTAATTGGCAAGTAGGTTTGCACTTACAAGGAATTTGACTTGGTGTTGATGGTGCAGACAAAAAAAAGAATACAGTAAAATAAAAAGTAAAAAGTAAAAAGGATATATATACAGAAGCTATATACACTCAGTAAACTGTGCGTTTACTGAGTGTATATAGCTTTAAGCTTCTGCGTTAACGTAAAGCAGAAGCTTGTAAGTCCTGAACGGGGGAGAGAGGCGGTGTTCAGTTTCACAGGCGGCTCTTGGCCTTGTTCATAAGGCTGGTAGCAGATGGGAAAAAACTGTTCTTGTGGCGTGAGGTTGTGGTCCTGATGGAGCGCAGCCTCCTGCCAGAGGGAAGTGACTGAAATAGTCTGTGACTGGGGGGGCGAGGGATCAGCCACAATCTTCCTGCACGCCTCAGAGTCCTGGAGGCGTACAGGTCCTGGAGAGATGGAAGATTGCAGCCAATCACCTTCTCTGCAGACCTGATGACACGCTGCAGTCTGCTCTGGTCCTTAGCGGTGGCACCAGCGTACCAGATGGTGATGGAGGAGGTGAGGATGGACTCAGTGATGGAGGAGTAGAACTGCACCATCATTGTCCTTGGCAGGTTGAATTTCTTCAGCTGTCTTCTTCAGGAAGTCCATCCTCTGCTGGGCTTTCTTGGTGAGGGAGTTGATGTTCAGCTCCCACTTTAGGTCCTGGGAGATGATAGTTCCCAGGAAGCAGAAAGACTCCACAGTGTCCATGGTGGAGTCACAGAGGGTGATGGGGGTAGCTGGGGCTGAGTTCTTCCTGAAGTCCACAACCATCTCCACTGTTTTTACAGCGTTGAGCTCCAGGTTGTTCTCCCTGCACCAGGTCGCCAGATGGTCAGCCTAATAACCCAATACATTTGAAAATTATGTGTTAGGATTACATCATTTATTTTTGCAAAATACCAGAATAATGAGACAATGCTTCATCAATCATTTTCTTTTCTTGAAATATTAAAATGTACATACTTACCCTAAGTATTTGGTAGAACTGACTTTAAACTGTATGATTTGGGTCAACCATTGTTGGTATCCTTCCATGAGCTTCTCACAATAGTTTCCTCAAATTTTGACTGATGTCTTCTGACAGAACATGTGTAAATGAGTCAGGTTTGTTGATATTTATATTTAAGTGTTTCAGTTCTTCTGGCAGAAAAATACCCCACAGCATAATGCTGCTTCCCCTGTTGGGATGGTGTCCCCAGACTTGCAAGATTTCATCATTTTCTTCCAAATGTATGTAACAATGGCCATTTCGGTGAACAACCTACATTTTTGCTACAGCACAGCGTTTCTCCTCGCCCTTGGCCAATCAATGAACAGCAGTCTGCTCAAGTCTGGTCATAAAAAACTGCAATTGAAATGCTTGCAAAAGCTGAGTAGAGGCTGGCCAGGCGGCACCCGTGGGAAAGGAGCATGAGATGCAACTTACCAAAAACCCTCAGATGAAGCAACAGTTCTCACAGGGTTCCCGCCGTCGAGTCGCACATGAAAGGAGGAAAGCACCAGCGGTACGTTGCAGCAGCTAGTCATAGCGGGTCCAGGTTAATACCTGCATTGTTTGCAGCTCGACCTAACGATGTTAACGTTACTAGTTCAGACGCCACCTCACAGTCGGCTATAACAAGTTTCATTTCAACGCCAGACACCCAAAAGGCAGAGTTACTGTGGGTTCTCCATACTGTGACGAGGCAAACTTCATTTAAATCGAACGAGGACATATGTGACGTTTTTGCTGCCATGTTCCCAGATGCGTAGCTTGCAAAGTCCTTCACCTGTGGTGGAAATAAAACGGCATATGTCACCAAATATGGTATCGCTTCATTTATCAAGAAGAAGCTATCGTGCAGCGTTAGTGAGAAGCCATATGTCGTCATGTTTGACGACATTTTGAATAAAACAACAAAGAACAAACAAATGGACCTTCATTTGCGATTATGGACCACTGATGATGAGACTGGAACACACTACGTCATCTCCCGCTACTATGGATCGGTATTCATGGGTCACTCCAGAGCCGAGGACATGTTGGGTCATTTCAATGTAAGTAACATTATGATTGTGTTTGAAATCGCAATGTTATTGTTCATTTCAAGTGTGGTGTAAAATTGAGTAATGTTAATGCGGTTTAAAGCTCATATGCTAGTGGTGTAACTAAACACCAACACTCCCACGGTGTTCACTCCGGGTATATGACTGGTTATGTGCTCCAGTCAGGTCACAGGTGACAGGTCTATGGTCACTTTGACAATCTAACGTAACAACACATTAGCTCAGAGTTTAAGATGTATAACTGTTGTATAGATATGGTTTATAGTTTAAATGTGCTGAATTGTGATTTTATGGGCTGTTGGGCAAATGTAGCTGCTAATGTAGGCTGTCACTGTCATATAGCAACAGTAAACATTCACTTAAGGGTTAATGAGCTGTAAATAGAGATGCAGAAACACACTATGTTTGTATGAAAACATTAGATATGTTTTTATTTTACCACAAAATACATGATTTTAACCAGTTTGTAAACCTATAGAAAATATTTAATTGTCAAAATTGACCTTTACATTTATAGGCCACGCACATAGACAGACCACTGTGACCATATACTGACTTGAAAAGAGCACATTAACCAGTATCACTGTTACAATCGGCATAAAGCTTTTTAATGTAAAAGCTCACATTTTTTATGTACAAAGGCATCCTGTATCATAACTAATGTCTTTTCATTTGTGATAAAACAAATCTGAATTGAACTCACTGAACATATACCAGTTATATAATGATTAACGTTAATTATTGCCTGTTTTTGTGTATGTTTGCATTTTATTGTTTAGGTGTATATTTGTTTGTGTGTGGTCGGGGTTTTGATGGATGTTTTTGATCTCTCTCTTTCTCTCTCTCTGCTATATAAGCACAACCATTATTATATTATATTGTGGATTACTTAGCACATTGAATTGATCTTTTTTTTTTCTTGTTTTTTAACAAATGTGCAGGAAGGTACAAAGGAGCTGAATCTGAACAACATGCTCTCACTATCAATGGATTGGCCCGCTGTAAGCTGTAAGTTTGTTGAACTCTTACAAGAGGAACACCGAGAGCAGTGTGGTGGAGCCCAACTACAAATAATTGGGAGCTGTGGCCTTCACACGATGCACAACTCGTTCAAGAACGGCTTCGCAGTGTGGCAAGTTGAGAAAGTCCTGAAAGCCCTGCACTACCTGTTTCTGTCATGATTGAATAGAACGACTCAGAATCAGGGCAACCACAGAGACAAAACAGTTTAGTTGAGTCTGGTTTATTGATCTGGTTATTGTTTAGAGTGCAGGGTCTCAGGTGTTGGTGGTGTCCGGTTTGACAGTCTTCTGGTCTGCTTGGAGAGGTGAGAGATAACTGTGAGAAACAGCCTGTGGCTGCTGAGGATGTGGAGGTCGCTAAACTCACTGAGTCGGAGGCTTGCCAAGGATCAGGAGGGGTGATGTCCTGGGTCCGGGTGAAAATCCTGAGATGCTCTCTTGTGCAGATGGCTTGGGAGGGTGGACAGGCAGGTGAGCTCTAGGAGGAGGACTTGCACTGGCAGACGATCAGGGAACATTCAGTTGCCCTAGGGTTCCAGGCTTGAGGTTTCTATGGCGTCGGCGAAAGGTTCTGAGGGAAAAACAACAGAGACACTAATGTTAGGTCTTGCTTGCTGAGAACTCGGAACAGGGTAAGTTCGGTCATGTACCACGCTGGAAGCGAGAAAGAACTGACGCCCTCCTCCTGGCCTCTGCTCCTTAAGAAGGGCTCTAATTAGCTGTGATGAGAAGCACCTGCCCGTCACACCCTGCAGAGAAGAGAGAGAGAGAGAGAAAACCCGGCCCTGCACCCAGGCCTGGAGTGTGACAGCACCCCCGCTTTAACGGACGCCCCCTGGCGGCCGCCCAGTGGAGGAGGCCTCGAAGGCTGAGATGAGGTCTGGCTCTAAAATTAATGAACGAGGCACCCAGGATCGTTCCTCAGGGCCGTACCCTGCCCAATCCACCAGATACTGGAAGCCACGACCACGACGTCTGGAAGCCACTATCCGACGAACCGTGAAGGCGGGGTGACATCCACAATCCGGGTGGGTGGAGGGGGTCTGGAAGGCGGGCACAACGGGCTAGAGGTGACGGGTTTAATTTGAGACACATGAAATGTGGGGTGTACACGACGGTGAGGAGGAAGTTTGAGCCGAACAGCTGTAGGACTGACGATGCAAAGGATCTTAAAGGGACCAAGAAACCTAGGGCCCAGTTTCTTGGACACTGCCTTTAGTGGAAAGTCCTTAGAAGACAACCACACTTCTTGTCCCGGGGAGTAGGTGGGTGCCGGGAGTCGTTTGCGGTCCGCAAACCTCTTGTTGCGAACGGAGGTGCGCTCAAGGGCGGCCTTGGTCCGATTCCAGACTTTGCGGCACTGCTGAAGGTACGACCTGACGGATGGAATGGTAGAGTCGGGGAAGGAGGAGGGAAGGAGTGAGGGCTGATAGCCCAGGGATGCCTCAAAAGGGGACAAACCAGTAGCTGCAGAAATGTGCGAGTTATGTGCATACTCCACCCATGCAAGGAGCTGGCTCCAGGAGGTGGGGCTGTGGGAGCAGACACAGCGGAGGGTATTCTCCAACTCCTGATTGAGCCTTTCACACTGGCCATTAGACTGGGGATGGAATCCGGACGTAAGAGAAACCTTAGCCCCCAGGCATTGACAGAAGTTACGCCCGACTTGGGAAGTAAATTGCGGGCCGCGGTCGGAGACAATTTCTACTGGCAGGCCATGGATTCTGAACACATGGTTGAACAACAGTCTGGCGGTCTGGTGAGCAGATGGAAGTTTGGTCAGAGGTATCAGATGGCATGCCTTAGAGAACCTATCAATGATGGTGAGGATGACTGTCTTGTGATTGGATGGAGGTAGACCGGTGACAAAATCCAAGGCTATGTGTGACCAGGGACGGCTAGGTGTGGGTAGAGGCTGCAGAAGGCCCGTAGGCGGTTTGCTGGAACATTTGTTGCGGGCACAAACAGGACAGGCAGAAACAAACTCATAAACGTCTTTGTTTAGGGATGGCCACCAAAAATATCGTCTAATGAGAGCGATTGTGCGAGAGGAGCCAGGGTGACCAGAGAACCTGGAGGAATGCCCCCAGCGAATTACCTGGGAACGGACAGCTGATGGAACATAGAGTCGATGGGGAGGGCCGCCTCCAGGGTCAGGTTCGTTCTCCAGCGCCCGTTGAATCTGCCTCTCCAATTCCCAGGTGACAGCCCCAATGATGCAGGGTTTTGGGATAATGGTCTCTGGGTCAGTGGAGTCAGGAGTGGCCGGGAACTGTCGGGACAGTGCGTCTGGTTTAACGTTCTTTGAGCCTGGGCGGTAGGTAATGGTAAAATTAAAACGTGAAAAAAACAGTGCCCAACGGCTCTGACGAGAGTTAAGGCGTTTAGCAGACTGGATGTAGGAAAGGTTCTTATGATCTGTCCAGATAATAATTGCCAACTCCGTCCCCTCCAGCCAGTGGCGCCACTCCTCTAGAGCCAGTTTTATGGCCAGCAGCTCACGATCTCCCACGTCGTAGTTTCTCTCGGCTGGAGAGAAACGCCTAGAAAAGAAAGCGCAGGGATGGAGTTTGCCATCAGAGGCAGACATCTGGGAGAGGATGGCCCCAACTCCAGTATCAGAAGCATCAACCTCCATAGTGAACTGGGCCGACGGATCTGGGTATGTCAGGATGGGGGCTTGTGTGAACCTCTCCTTGAGGAAATGAAAAGCCTGATCGGCTGCAGGGGTCCAAGCGAAGGTTGTCTTGGTGGAAGTGAGGGCCGAAAGGGGTGAGGCAATGACACTAAAGTCCTTGATAAACACTCTGTAAAAATTGGCGAAACCAAGGAAACGTTGGAGGTCTCTTCGGGTCTTGGGTGTGGGCCAGTCCTCCACAGCCTTGACTTTGGCTGGATCGGTCTTCACCTGTCCACCCTCAAAGATGAAGCCAAGGAAACTTATGGACTCACGGTGGAACTCACATTTCTCTGCCTTAACAAATAAACGGTTCTCTAGGAGCCGCTGGAGGACCTGACGTACGTGCTGCTGATGTTGTTTGGGGTCTTTAGAGAAAATGAGGATGTCGTCTAAATAAACAAACACAAAATCATTAATGAATTCTCTGAGTACATTGTTTATGAGGGCTTGGAAGACGGCTGGGGCGTTTGTTAAACCGAAAGGCATGACCAGGTACTCGAAGTGGCCGATCGGTGTCTTGAAAGCCGTTTTCCATTCATCTCCCTCCCTTATACGGACCAAATGGTAAGCGTTGCGGAGGTCCAACTTGGTGAAGATGGTGGCTCCGCGTACAGTTTCAAAGGCTGAAGCCAGAAGGGGTAAAGAGTATTTGTTTTTAATGGTTATCTGATTAAGGCCTCTCTAATCTATGCAAGGACGAAGTGTTTTATCTTTTTTTTGAACAAAGGAAAAACCTGCCCCAACAGGAGAGGACGATGGGCGAATAATGCCCGCTTTCAATGACTCAGCTATATATTTCTCCATGGCTCCCTGTTCCGACTGAGACAGTTTATAAAGACGGGCTGACGGCAGGGGGGCCCCTGGAAGGAGATCTATGGAACAGTTATAGGGACGATGAGGTGGAAGGCTTAGAGCTAAGTCTTTGCTAAAAACACGTTGGAGATGAAGATACTCGGGTGGAACTAAGGACAGATCAGGAGGAACCTCAGGGGAGACAGGACCAATCGAAGAATGGGGAAGGGCTGACTGGAGACACAACGCCAGACAACTGGAGCTCCATGTCTCTATTCGTGACTCCCTCCAATTAATGTGAGGGTTGTGGGCCGCCAACCATGAGTAACCCAAAACAACAGGAGAGTGTTTAGTGGGAAAAACAAAAAAAGAAAGGTTCTCATGATGATTACCGGAAGAAATATGGTGGCTAGAGGACTGCCATCCAAAGCAACAACTGAGACTGGGGATGGTAACAAACGAACAGGTATACGGAGTCTATTAACTAAGACTGGATCAATAAGGCTTTGCTCAGAGCCTGAATCAATAAGAGTTGAGACCGGATGTTGGGAGTCTTGAAGACAGATAACGCATTGTAAAAGTAATCGGGGAGCGGGGGTCTCAGAACATGCGCCCGCCAGTATCCCCTGGACTACTGGCGGGCCGGATCTTTTGGGCGAATGGGACAGTCAAAACGAAAATGCCCGGAGGCGCCACAGTAGAGGCACTGTTTAGCCCTCATACGCCTATCTCTCTCTTCCGGGGATAGGTGAGCTCTACCTAGTTGCATGGGTTCTTCCAATGGTTGGCTTTCTGAGAGGGCTGGACGGGAACTGGGAGGCGTGACTAAGGCGGGAGGGGTGAGGCGTCGCGCCGGAGGAGGGTCCTGTCCCCGTCTCTCACGGGCTCTTTCGCGGAGCCGGTCATCCACCCGAATAGCTAGAGCGATAAGCTCCTCTAGGTCTCGGGGTTTGTCTCGAGTGGCTAGTTCATCTTTTAATTTTTCGGTGAGTCCGTTAAGGAATGCCGCTTTAAGAGCCAGGGCGTCCCAACCTGCCTGAGTAGCCAGGGTTCGGAACTCGACCGCAAAGTCAGCTACCGAGCGACCCCCTTGTTTCAGGGACCACAGTCTCTTAGCTGCTTCCTCCTCGCTTAACGAGGAGGAGAAAGTTATTTGAAATTGTGCTAAGAAGTCGGCATAACTAAGACTGAGAATACTTGTTTCGTCGATAAATGACTCCGCCCAACTCAGGGCTCTATCTCTGAGGAGACCGACAATATAAGAAATCTTTCCAGCGTCATCTGGAAAGGACTGAGGGGAGCGACAGAAAACTAAGGAGCACTGCAATAAGAAACCCCTGGATTTATTCAGCTCACCAAAGAAGGGTTCTGGAGTAGGTGCGGACACCCCGACACCAGGGATCGGAGCCGGCGCGATATCAGCGGGAGGTTGGACAACTGGGGGAGAAGAAGAGGTAGGTTGATTCCTGCTTAACTGTCCTCTTAGGTCCTGAATCTCATGAGTTAGTGAGCTCACGGCTTGAACAAGCTGCGTCTGCTGTTGGCTCATGGTTTGTAATAGAGCCTCATGCTGTCCTAGCAATAACCCCTGATGGGAAACTGCGCTCTGCAGTTGCGCCCCTGAGTCAGACTGGTCAGTTCTTTCTGTCATGATTGAATAGAACGACTCAGAATCAGGGCAACCACGGAGACAAAACAGTTTAGTTGAGTCTGGTTTATTGATCTGGTTATTGTTTAGAGTGCAGGGTCTCAGGTGTTGGTGGTGTCCGGTTTGACAGTCTTCTGGTCTGCTTGGAGAGGTGAGAGATAACTGTGAGAAACAGCCTGTGGCTGCTGAGGATGTGGAGGTCGCTAAACTCACTGAGTCGGAGGCTTGCCAAGGACCAGGAGGGGTGATGTCCTGGGTCCGGGTGAAAATCCTGAGATGCTCTCTTGTGCAGATGGCTTGGGAGGGTGGACAGGCAGGTGAGCTCTAGGAGGAGGACTTGCACTGGCAGACGATCAGGGAACATTCAGTTGCCCTAGGGTTCCAGGCTTGAGGTTTCTGTGGCGTTGGCGAAAGGTTCTGAGGGAAAAACAACAGAGACACAAATGTTAGGTCTTGCTTGCTGAGAACTCGGAACAGGGTAAGTTCGGTCATGTACCACGCTGGAAGCGAGAAAGAACTGACGCCCTCCTCCTGGCCTCTGCTCCTTAAGAAGGGCTCTAATTAGCTGTGATGAGAAGCACCTGCCCGTCACATCCTGCAGAGAAGAGAGAGAGAGAGAGAAAACCCGGCCCTGCACCCAGGCCTGGAGTGTGACAGTTTCATTGTGCACCTGCAAGGAGAGAGGACTTTGTGTTAGTGACAGAGTGTGATACACTTCCTCTGCCATTTTGTGGACATCGATGGCTAGAAAACCTTACAGCAGTGGAGCGAGCCATTGAAATTTGGCCATATATTGTCACCTATGTGGATCAGGTCAAAGCCAGGAAGCTCCCCAATCCAAGGTCATCGTCATATGACACCATCGCAGAAGCCTGGATGGATCACTTCATCTTGGCAAAGTTACACTTCTTCATGAGTGTCTCAAGAAGTTTTCAGCCATTTCTCACCAAGTACCACACAGATGCCCCGATGATTCTTTTCCTTGGCAGAGATTTGGAGGATCTAATCAGGGTTGGCCTAATGACTACTAAAAGTATATTGATGGTTTAATCATTCAAGCACCCGTGATTTACAGAGGATATGAACAATAAAATAAAGTACTGAGTTTTCAGCATGATGATGTTTGTAGAAAGTATTGTAAATACTGTAATACTTTTTCCAATTTTGTTTAGAATTATTATGCTTGTGCTATTCTATTTTCAGAGCCTTCTCAGACGCTTCATAAAGCGAGACGTCCAGGTTGATGTTTCCCCAGTAAAGCTGGTCAAGCTTGATGTGACAGACCAAAAGCTTTGGGTCAGTCCAAAGCAAGTGGACATTGGCATGGGAGCCACAGCTGCCCTCAAGGTGGTAATTATCTTAAAATACTTTATCATTGTGCTATATGAGCTGCAAAGTCACTTGACTAGTGAAGTATTTATGTTGAGAAATTAAAGAGATCAGTTTAATTGTTTTGACATCAAGCAGTTGACCTATTAATTGGATCCGTCAAATGTTGTGTAGTGTAAGTTACACATAGGGAGAGTTTATTTGATGTTTCAGGTGGTGTGACTTTTGTGCTTTTGTCAGGGAATGTCAGGCAGTCAGAGTGGTGGAAGTGAGCGTGAGTTGTTGCTGTTCATGCGAGACAGCCAGAGTGCCCTGTCAAAAATTTGTCAGAACATTTTATTGAAGTGTCCCCTGAAGTACCCCTCTGTCCGAAATATGATGTGCCTGGACCCCCAAAAGATGCACAAAGAACCTGACATGTGCCTGCAAAAAATGAAGGACCTCATCATGAAATTTGTTCAGGATAAGAAGCTGTCAGGAGGAGTCACAGCGGGTAACATCTGTAGACATATCAGAAATGTGAACAATTAGCCTAGTGTTTATCAAAAGGAATCTTAGGTATCATACTAGCCTAATATTTTGCAATTAATTTTTTGTTTTTATTTTATTGGAAATACAGCCTAGTATGAGTTATAATAAATGTATGTAGGCCTAATATATGTTCTTAGACATAATAATTGAAATATAGTTGAAAATATCAGATGCATTTTCCAGAGTATAGTGAAAATAAATCTTCACTATACTCTAAGTATAATTTTAATTAGAAAATATTACAGATGTGCTTGTCTTTATTTAAATGCAGGTAATAAGATTGCCCAACAATTTCAGAAGTTCCTCTTCAGTGAGGCCAGAGGAGATTGGATGGAAAATTGCGGGTTGACAGCTTCCTGCATAAGGCCATGAATGGAGATGCCGAACTTTGGAGCTTTGTGGAAAAGCTGCTGCTTCTGTCCCATGGACAAGCTACTGTAGAGCGTGGGTTCTCCAAAAACAAGGAGGTGGAGATGTGCAAAATGAAAGAAGACATTATAGTCTCACAGAGACTAATCTGCGACTATGTGAAGATGTGTTGTGGAATGGTCAAAGTGCCTCTAACTAAAGAGCTGCTAAATGAGTGTGCATCTGCACGCATCCGGTACAGGATCTTCTTGGAAGATGAGAGGAAGAAAAAGGAAAAGACAAAACAGATGAACAAGAGGAAAGGGGTGAAGATGAGCTTGAAGAAGAGAAAAGAAGAACAATCTCAACTGTGTGTGAAACTCTAGAAAAGGATGCAGATGGCCTTGCAGAGAAGGCTGGGAATAGAGCAGGGACCAAGATGGCAGAACTTCTCACTAAATCCAATTCCATGAGAAAAAGATGCAAGGAAAAGAGAAGGGAGTTGGTGGACCTAGACCATGAAATTGAGAAGAGAGCAGCAGAGCTGCGCCACATGTCTTGAGGAGAACTTTGGATGTTACGAAACAAAGGGTTTCTTTCATTAAAAGTCATGTAATAACATTTGTGTTTTCTAACAGTTATGTAGATTATTTGTCAACATTTTGGCTTGTGAAAGGCTGTTTTGAGGACATTAGTGAGTGAGCTTATTTTCAGTATTCTATATGGTTCCTTCATACAAGGCATTGTGTTTAGTGTAATCTAACTTATGTTACGTTGGCTCTGTTCTACATCACAAAGGGCCAAAATAAAATAAAATAAAAAGGTCTCAAAGAAAAGTATTTTTACTTTTTTTACTTACCGGGTTTACACATTGCACACAATTGATACCAAATGGAAAACTTTTAAGCTTTGATTTCCTTTGTAGGAGGAAATAAATTGAGTAGCCTATTCCAAAGAAATTATGACATTTTTGGGTCTTAAATTATATTTGTTGAGGTCTGAAAAGGGTCTTAAAATGCATTAAATTTTACTTTTAAAATGATGCAAGAACCCTGTCTCAGAGTTTAAAGAAAATATTTGAGAACAAGCACGCAGAAATCATACCATCCATCAGTGACCATACTGAATGCTTTTTCCTGTCTACTTTTGTATCACACTCAGAAAGCTAGACAGATTCATGCAGTCTTTGACTCAGGTGCTGAACAGTTTGGGGTATCCCTCAACAATCAAGAATCAAAAATATTTATTTGTCACCGTGTGTTACCACGACAAAATTTCTCTTTGGCTACTCCAGTTTACATTACAGATCACATTACACATAATGAAGGCAAAAAAACGGACAAACAGACAACGAAGAAGGGTTACTTTTTTAACGTTCAGGAAAGTCACAGGTAACAGATAATGAGGTAGTAGGGTGCTTATTGAACAGTGATGATTTGAGGCTTTGTTTACAGCAATGTGTATTTAGATATTCAGAGATGATAGTTTGCAACTAGACAGTAACATTAAGGTGATTGTAACGTATAATGGGCTAGTTGCAGTGTAGGTGATTTAAAAGCATTGGACGGCAGTCTCCCATCCCTAACCCAAACCCAGAAGAGCCATTGTTGGGCCTTCTTCACCAGGTCGGAGGTGGTCGCAGTCCAAGAGACGTCAGAGGAGCTATGAATGCCCAGGAACCTAATGTACCACTCCACTACCTCCTCCCGTATGTAGAGAGGAGCATTTTCAGTCCTCTTGGACCTCCTGTACTCTATTATTACCTCCTTGGTCTTACTGGTGTTCAGGATCAGGTTGTTCCTGGAGCACCACTGTGTGAGATTGCTGACATCATCCCTGTAGTGTGATGAATTTGGATGGACCCAAGAAATACCCGAAAACGAGTGAGTAAAACACTTTAACAGTCTTTATTTAGACGCTGGCGGCGCGGTCCCCTGGCACGGCTCGCACTCTGCGACTGGCAACTCCTGAAGGCAGAGTGATAGGTTAGTGACCAGCAGGAACAGACAGGTAGGTGAGAGAGAAGCAGGGTCACTAACCTGGCCGCACTGTGGGCAGAACTCTGACTCCAGATGTTGATGGGGTCCGAGAGGGGGTTATCCAAGGCTCTTTATCCAGGTCCAGTCCGGGTCTATGTCCAGGGGGAATCCGTTTAATCCAGGCAGCGGTTTTCCAAGGGAGAATCCAACAGAGCATCCAAATCCAGGTACGGGTAGTTACACTACCCTTGTTAAACCGATCCATGCCGAGCATGGACCGAGCTTGGATCAGTTAACCATGCCGAGCTTGGTTCTGACGACCAGTTACACATCACCCTAGCACGGTTCCTCGCCACCTAGTGATGATCTACCGTACTACTGCTCTCTAGGATTGAAGGAGGGACTCAAGCAAATCAAAATGGCGTCGCCCGTAACATTCAGGAAGTTATGCTTGGTTATAATTGTGATATTTTGTTGTTTGCAGAGAGTCAGGCAAAGAAGCCAACCAGCTTGATCGTACAGGGGGGGGAGGAGGGGTGATTGGCCTCTCACGACCACCTCCTGATCAGGAATCGGACGGTTGGTTGAAATCAAACATGTTTGAAATTCAGTCGGCCGTCGTGAGGTTTTTGTGAGCGCATCCTGCTGTTCAAGCAGAGCTACGACAGTTTACGAGCTGTTTTCCCCCCAACCTCGCGCAGTGCGCACGCGCAAACAAGTAGATTTAACTGACTATCGTGACATTGTTGATAAACAAAGAGGAAAAGGCTGGGGTGTTAAACGTGCACAACTGCCTGCTTACCTCAAGTTCTTTCTGTAAAACTGACAGACATGTCAGTTTGACTACTAAGTGACATGACTACTAAGTCATGTTTCCTCAGCCATGTCTTTGTCCAAATACGTCGTCGCCTTTTCTTTTTAGGGCTTTCTGCACACAAAATTGCACATATTGCCAAAGCAGCGCGTTTCTCTCTGGTAATGTTTACAGTAGCCATCGACACTTCCGTCTTCTTCATCTTCTTTTTCTTCTTCTTCTTCGTGTGAGAGGAGTGTGAATGAAGGAGAGGGGAGAGAGCGTGAGAGTGAAAGTACCTTTTTTTCATATCTTTTGGCTTTCTTCACTGTTTCACTGGGTGTGCTTTTTATATTATTGGTTTATTTGTTTTTTGGGATTACTTAATTTGAGTGTTCACAGGTTTTGTTTGGGGCGTGGCTGTCAGGCCTGCCTGGGTGGCTAGCAGCTGCTAGCACCATGGTGGTGGGTGTGGGAGGTTTCTCCATGCTGACACGGAGAAATGGCATCAAGGTGGGTGCTGGCTCTCCGTGCAGCGTGGAGGAAGTTTGTTTGGCTGTAGGGGAGGGGATTGGACATGGGTTCATCAAGTCGGCAGCTCGAATGAGTGGAGCTGTTGTGTTGTTTGTTGAGAAGGTCGAGCTACCTACCTCAACAATTGGTGGAAGTAGGCATTTCTGTTAATGGACTGTTTTTACAGGTTTCACCACTAACACTGCCTGCAACTAAGGTAACACTATCAAATGTGCCTTCGTTCATCAGTGATGATTTTTTGATTAAAGAACTGTCTCGGCACGGTAAGGTGGTGTCACCAATTAAAAAAATCATGTCAGGGTGTAAATCACCTTTATTGAAACATGTTGTCTCGCATAGGAGGACACTGTTTATGCTGCTAAACAGGCGGGATGAAGAGCTAAATTTGCGCTTTCATGTGAAGATAGATGGATTTGAATACATTTTATTTGCAACCTCTTCTCACATGAAGTGTTTTGGTTGTGCCCAGGAGGGTCATGTTGTAAAGGTGTGTCCCGATGGGGCCGGGCTGGCCCCTACGGGGCTGCTGAGCAGGTGGGGCCCCCACCTGGTGAGGCTGCAGCTGCGGGTGAGGCTGCAGCTGCGGAGGGGCCCGCAGCTGCGGAGGAGGAGCCGGCAGGAGGTATTTTTGAGGGACCAGAAGTGGATAGTGAGAAAACTTTGAAAATAAGTGTATGTGTGAAAAAGGATGGGAGCACAATGTTGTGTGTTGATGGGGTGAATGGTGGTGAGGGGGAAAGCGAAGTGGGGGGGAGAGACGGTTTGCAGGGAGAGCAGATGGGAATGAATTGCGATGAGGGGTATTTAGTATGTGGAGGTCAGGGAGGGAAAGGAAAGGTGGAGGTAAACGGACAGGTCGACGGTTCAGGAAAGAACAGTGCAGAGGCATTTTCTGGAGCTGTAGTGGAAGGAGAGACAGGTGAGGCAGAGGAGTTGATGGAGCTGGAGGCTTCTGCCCCAAAAAAGAGACAAAGCGAAAGGAAGAATGTGGTGGCTGCTGCGCAGGCCAGTAAGCAGGCCAGCAAGCTGGCTGCAGAAAGAAAGGAGGTGTCGGATAGCAGCGACACTGAGGGCTGGTTCTCTGACACCAGTGAGGTTTCTGTGTCACAATCAAGCAGTAAAGAACCTAGATACAATGCAGAATCTTTTAGAACATTTCTGCAGCAAACTAAAGGATTTAGAGGAATACAAATTGAAACATATTTTCCTAATTTAAGATTATTTTATTTCTCAGCAAGACATCACATCAGGAACAAGGAAGTGTCAGGTTTATCAGATCAGGAAGTTTTTAGGTTAAAGAAATATATGTCCAAAGTAAGAAAACAGTTTTGATTAGAATGATGCACAGTAGCACTTTATCATTATTTCTTTTTATAGTTTTTTGGCATGTTGTTTTTAGCTTCTTACCCATTATGGATTCTTTTAAAATAGCGTCTTTGAATCTTAACGGGGCAAGGGAGGCTGAAAAACGTGCTTTGATTTATCAAATGCTGAACCAAAAGAGAATTGATGTAATTTACCTACAAGAAACTCATAGTGATCTTTTAACTGAAGCAGACTGGTGTAGAGAGCGGAGGGGGGAGGTCATTTTAAGCCACGGCACCTCCCAGAGTGCGGGCATTGGCTTCCTCTTTTCTAAAGTTTTCACCCCAAACTCTACAGAAGTTGAACACGTTATTAAGGGGAGGTGTCTTTTAGTCAAAGCAAAGTTTGATAATTTTAACATGGTTTTTATTAACATTTATGCTCCTATCACCAATGCAGAGAAAAAGCGTTGTTTTGAACAAATTGGGGAAAGATTGGGTGATTGTGGGTCTGAGGATTATGTTTTTATAGGTGGGGATTTTAATTGTACTAAAAACGAGTTTTTTGATCGTAATCATGCAGAGCCGCACCCAGCGGCCCAACACGCTCTGAGGCAGCTGGTCTCATCTCACGGCTTGGTGGACGTATGGCGGAGGATGCATGCAGGCTCCAGGCAGTACACGTGGTCTCACATTAAGGAAAACAGAATCTCTTTAGCTCGTCTTGATTGTTTTTATTGTTTTAAACAACATTTTAATGTGTTTAAAAAGTGCCAGATTTTACCAGTAGGTTTTCCCTGGTTTTAGGTAGTGTTTTTACTAGAAACATTTTACCTAAGAGTGCTTACTGGCATTTTAACTCAGCTTTAACGTATGATCGTAGTTTTAAAGAAACTCTGAGTTATTTTTGGACTGGTTTTAGACAGAGAAAGAGTGATTTTACCTGTTTGCAACAGTGGTGGGACCACCATAAAGTTCAAATCAAACTGCTGTGTCAGCAGCACAATCTCAATGTTACTCGTGACATCACCAGATCTAATAAGGATCTGGAGATAAATATTGTGGAGTTAGAACATTTGAGTGAATCCACAGGAAATCAAGAGTACATTGAAGCTCTCAAATCTAAAAAGCTAGTTTTAGCAAACCTGCTGGAGACTAAAGTTCAAGGCGCATTGGTCAGGTCCCGGATCCAGAACATCACGGATATGGATGCGCCTTCCAGCTTTTTCTTTAACTTGGAGAGAAAGTGTGGTCAGAGGAAGCTGATCCACTCTCTACTGTCAGACACGGGGCAGCAGTTAAGTGAACCGGGGCAGATCAGGAGGAGGGCGGTGGAGTTCTACTCTTCGCTATTTCGTAGCGAGTACAAGGAGAATGATGAACTGTTCGAGGAGTTCTGTAGTGGACTGCCTCAGGTCGCTGAGGGGACAATCACCCAGCTAGAGCGCCCCCTGGGGGCTCAAGAGCTCCACGCGGCCCTCCAGAGCATGCAGGGCCAGAAGGCCCCAGGCATCGACGGGCTCACCGTCGAGTTTTACAAGGCATACTGGGACATCTTAGCAGGGGACCTGCTGGATGTTTTCAATGAAAGCCTGACCACTGGTTTGCTCCCGCTGTCATGCCGCAGGGCAGTCATCACCCTCCTGCCAAAAAAAGGCAATTTGCAGCACATAAAGAACTGGCGTCCTGTATCTCTTCTGTGCACGGATTACAAAATTCTCTCCAAGGCCCTTGCAAACAGGATGAGAGGAGCAATGGAACAGCCGTGTGCATTGCCGTGTGCATTGCCGTGTGCATTGGGTTTGAACACGGCCTTGATCGCACTAGATCAAGAAAAGGCATTTGACCGCGTCGAACACAGCTTCCTATGGAAAACCATGGAGAGGTTTCGGCGCTGGTTTTATAGCCAAGATCCAGGTGATGTACAATAACATTGAGAGTGTGCTGAAGATCAAAGGTAGCCTGTGTGCTCCTTTTAGAGTGTGTAGAGGCGTTCGGCAGGGCTGTGCTCTCTCGGTGATGCTCTACACACTCTCCCTGGAACCCCTCCTCCAGAAAATATGTGCAAGTGTTCAAGGTCTGGTTTTACCCGGTTTTAATAGAAAGATGGTTTTATCTGCCTACGCTGACGATGTTGTCGTTTTTATAAAAGACCAACAAGACGTCGATGTTTTAAAGAAAATTACCAAT